>NW_027457631.1:2595000-2771850 GCF_050624435.1 Tenrec ecaudatus | reverse complement strand
CCTTAGACTTTGGGAGATCCTGGCTTGGGGCATCATAGCCCTTAAGCTTTGGGAACCCCAGCCCTTAGGCTTTGGGAGTCGCAGGCCTGGGGAGCCCCAACCCTTTGGCTTAGGGAGCCCCAGGACTGGGGTGCCAGAGCCCTTAGTCATAGGGAGCCCCAGGCCTGGGGGCACCGCATCCCTTTGGTTTCTGGAGACCCAGACCTGGGGCGCCCAAGCCCTTAGGTTTAGGAGCCCCAGGCCTGGGGACCCCAGTCCTTAGGCTTTGGGAGCCCTAGGTCTGAGGCGCCCGAGCCCTTAGGCTTGGGAGACCCTAGCCGGGGCATCAGAGCCCTTAAGCTATGTGACACCCCAGCCCTTAGTCTTAGGGAGCCTCAGGCCTGGGGCGCCCAGCCTTAGTCTTAGGGAGCCCCATACCTGGGGCGCCAGCACCCTTAGGCATCGGGAGCCCTAGGCCAGGGGCACCCCAGCCGATAGGCTTAGGGAGCCCCAGGCTGGGGAGCCCCAGACCTTAGGCTTTGAGAAGCCCAGGCCTGGGGTGCCCCAGCCCTTAGGCTTAGGGAGCCTCAGGCCTTGGGCTCCCCATCCTTAGGCTTAGGGAGCACCAGACCTGGGGCGCCCGTGCCCATAGGCTTAGGGAGCCACTGTCCTTGGGCGCCACAGCCCTTAGGCTTTGGGAGCCCCTGGCCTGGGGCGCCCAGCCCGTAGGCTTAAGAAGCCCCTGGCCTGGGGAACCCAAGCCCTTAGACTTTGGGAACCCCAGGTTTGGGGCGCCCCAGCCCTTAGGCTTAGGGAGCCCCAGGCCTGGGGCGCCCCACTCCTTAGGCTTAGGGAGCACCAGACTTGGGGCGCCCCATCCCTTAGGCTTTGGGAGCCCCTGGCCTGCGGCGCCACAGCTTTTAGGCATTGGGAGCCCCTGGCCTTGGGCGCCCCAGGCCTTAGGCTTAGGAAGCCCAAGTGCTGGGGCGCCCCAGCCCTTAGGCTAGAGAGCCCCAGGCTTTAGGTCCCCCAGCCCTTAGGCTTTGGGAGACCCAGGCCTGGGGTGCCCCAGCCTTTAGGCTTTGGAAGCCCAAGGCCTAGGGCTCCCCAGCCCTAAGCTTTGGGAACCCCAGCCCTTAAGCTTTGGGAGCCCCAGGCCTGGGGCACCCAGCCCTTAGGCTTAGGAGCCCCAGACCTGGGGCGCCAGAACCCTTAGGCTTAGGGAGCCCCAAGGCTAGGGCACCCTAGCCCTTAGGCTTAGGGAGCCCCAAGGCTAGGCCACCCCAGCCCTTAGGCTTAGGGAGCCCCAGGCCTGGGGCGCCCCAGCCCATAGGATTTGGGAGTCCCAGGCCTGGGGTGCCCCAGCCCTTAGGCATATGGAGCCCCAGGTCTGGGGCACCCCAGCCCTTGGGCTTTGGGAGACCCAGCCATGGGGCGCCCCAAACCTTGGGCTTAGGGAGCCCCAGGCCTGGGTGCCCCAGCTCTTAGGCATAGGGAGCCCCAGGTCTGGGGCGCCCCAGTCCTTAGGCTTAGGGAGTAAAAGAACTGGGGCACCCCAGCCCTTAGGCATTGGGAGCCCCTGGCTGGGGCGCCCGAGCCCTTAGGCTTAGGGAGCCCCAGCATTTGGGCGCCCCAGCCTTTAGGCTTTGGGAGACCCAGGCCTGGGGGGCCCCATACCTTAGCTTTGGGAGCCCCAGGCTTGGGGCTCCCAGCCCTTAAGCTTTGGGAACCCCAGCCCTTATTCTTAGGGAGCCCAGGCGTGGGGCGCCCAGCCCTTAGGCTTTGGGATCCCCAGGCCTGGGGCCCTGTAGCCCTTAGGCATAGGAAGCCCCAGGCCTGGGCGCCCGAGCCCTTAGGCTTTGGAGCCCCAGGCTTGGGGCACCCAGCCCTTAGGCTTAGCAGCCCCAAGGCTAGGGCACCCTAGCCCTTAGGATTAGGGAAACCCCACGGCTAGGCCACCCCAGCCCTTAGGCTTAGGGAGCCCCAGGCTTGGGGCGCCCCAGCCCTTAGGAATTGGGAGTCCCAGGACTGGGGTGCCCCAGCCCTTAGGCATATGGAGCCCCAGGTCTGGGGCGCCCCAGCCCTTGGGCTATGGAGACCCAGCCATGGGGCACCCTAAACCTTGGGCTTAGGGAGCCCCAGGCCTGGGGTGCTCCAGCTCTTAGGCCATAGGTGGCCCCAGGTCTGGTGCGCCCCAGCCCTTAGGCATAGGAGCCCGATGCCTGGGGCGCCCCAGCCCATAGGTTTAGGGAGACCCAGACCTGGGGCGCCCCAGCCCTTAGTCTTTGGGAGCCCCAGACCTTAGACTTTGGGAGCCCCAGGTCTAGGGAGCCCCAGCCTTGAGCTTAGGTTGCCCCAGGCCTGGGGCCCCCCCGCCCTTAGGCTTAGGGAGCCTCAGGCCTGGGGTGCCCCAGCCCTTGGACTTAGGGAGCCCCAAGCCTGGGGCTCCTCAGCACTTAGGCAAAGGGAGCCCCAGGCCTGGGGCGCCCCAGCCCTTAGGTTTAGGGAGACCCAGACCTGGGGCGCCCCACACTTAGGTTTAGGGAGCCCCAGGCCTGGGGTGCCCCAGACATTAGGCTTTGAGAGCCCCTGGCCTGGGGCGCCCCAGCCCTTAGACTTTGGGGGCCACCGGCCTGGGGCCCCCCAGCCTTTAGGCTTAGGGAGCCCCAGGCCTGAGGCGCCCCAGTCCTTAGGCTTAGGGAGCACAAGAACTGGGGCACCCCAGCCCTTAGGCATTGGGAGCCCCTGGCCTGGGGCGCCCGAGCCCTTAGGCTTAGGGAGCCCCAGAATTGGGGCGCCCCTGCCCTTAGGCTTTGGGAGACCCAGGCCTGGGGGGCCCCATCCCTTAGGCTTTGGGAGCCCCAGGCTTGGGTCTCCCCAGCCCTTAAGCTTTGGGAACCCCAGCCCTTATGCTTTGGGAGCCCCAGGCATGGGGCACCCAGCCCTTAGGCTTTGGGAGCCCCAGGCCTGGGGCCCCGTAGCCTTTAGGCTTAGGGAGCCCCAGACCTGGGTCGACCCAGCCCTTACGTTTAGGGAGACCCAGAGCTGGGGCGCCACAGCCCTTAGTTTTAGGGAGCCCCAGGCCTGGGTTGCCCCAGCCATTAGACTTAGGGAGCCCCAGACCTGTGGCGCCAGAGCCCTTAGGCATAGGGAGCCCCAGGCCTGGGGGGACCCAGCCCTTTGGCTTTGGGAGCCACAGGCCTGGGTAGCCCCAGCCCTTAGGCTTTGGGAGCCTCTAGCCTGGGGTGCCCAAGCCCTTAGGCTTTGGGAGCCCTAGGCCTGGGGCACCCGAGCCCTTAGACTTTGGGAAACCCTGGCCTGGGGCATCACAGCCCTTAAGCTTTGGGAACCCCAGCCCTTAGGCTTTGGGAGCCCCAGGCCTGGGGAGCCCCACCCCTTTGGCTTAGGGAGCCCCAGGCCTGGGGTGCCAGAGCCCTTAGGCATAGGGAGCCCCAGGCCTGGGGCACCGCATCCCTTTGGTTTATGGAGACCCTGACCTGGGGCGCGCAAGCCCTTAGGTTTAGGGAGCCCCAGGCTTGGGGTGCCACAGCCCTTAGGCTTTGAGATCCCCAGGCCTGGGGGGCCCCAACCCTTAGGCTTTGGGAGCCCCAGGCTTGGGGCTCCCCAGCCCTTAAGCTGGGAACCCCAGCCCTTATGCTTTGGGAGCCCCAGGCATGGGGCGCCGAGCCCTTAGGCTTTGGGAGCCCCAGGCCTGGGGCCCCATAGCCCTTAGGCTTTGGGAGCCCCAGACCTGGGTCGCCCCAGCCCTTAGGTTTAGGGAGACCCAGAGCTGGGGCGCCACAGCCCTTAGTTTTAGGGACCCCCAGGCCTGGGTTGCTTAGGGCGCCCCAGACCTGGGGCGCCAGAGCCCTTAGGCATAGGGAGCCCCAGGCCTGGGGCACCCCAGCCCTTAGGCTTTGGGAGCCAAGGCCTGGGGCGCCCCATCCCTTAGGCTTTGGGAGCCACAGGCCTCGGGTGCCCCAGCCCTTAGGCTTTGGGAGCCCCTAGCCTGGGGTGCCCCAGCCTTTAGGCTTTGGGAGCCTTAGGCCTGGGGCGCCCGAGCCCTTAGACTTTGGGAGACCCTGGCTTGGGGCATCATAGCCCTTAAGCTTTGGGAACCCCAGCCCTTAGGCTTTGGGAGTCGCAGGCCTGGGGAGCCCCAACCCTTTGGCTTAGGGAGCCCCAGGACTGGGGTGCCAGAGCCCTTAGGCATAGGGAGCCCCAGGCCTGGGGCACCGCATCCCTTTGGTTTCTGGAGACCCAGACCTGGGGCGCCCAAGCCCTTAGGTTTAGGGAGCCCCAGGCCTGGGGAACCCCAGTCCTTAGGCTTTGGGAGCCCTAGGTCTGGGGCGCCCGAGCCCTTAGGCTTGGGAGACCCTAGCCGGGGCATCAGAGCCCTTAAGCTATGTGAACCCCAGCCCTTAGTCTTTGGGAGCCTCAGGCCTGTGGCGCCCAGCCCTTAGTCTTAGGGAGCCCCATACCTGGGGCGCCAGCACCCTTAGGCATAGGGAGCCCCAGGCCAGGGGCACCCCAGCCGATAGGCTTAGGGAGCCCCAGGCCTGGGGAGCCCCAGACCTTAGGCTTTGAGAAGCCCAGGCCTGGGGTGCCCCAGCCCTTAGGCTTAGGGAGCCTCAGGCCTTGGGCTCCCCATCCTTAGGCTTAGGGAGCACCAGACCTGGGGCGCCCGAGCCCATAGGCTTTGGGAGCCTCTGTCCTTGGGCGCCACAGCCCTTAGGCTTTGGGAGCCCCTGGCCTGGGGCGCCCCAGCCCGTAGGCTTAAGAAGCCCCTGGCCTGGGGAACCCAAGCCCTTAGACTTTGGGAACCCCAGGCTTGGGGCGCCCCAGCCCTTAGGCTTAGGGGGCCCCAGGCCTGGGGCGCCCCACTCCTTAGGCTTAGGGAGCAGTAGACTTGGGGCGCACCATCCCTTAGGCTTTGGGAGCCCCTGGCCTGCGGCGCCACAGCTTTTAGGCATTGGGAGCCCCTGGCCTTGGGCGCCCCAGGCCTTAGGCTTAGGAAGCCCCAGTGCTGGGGCGCCCAAGCCCTTATGCTAGAGAGCCCCAGGCTTTAGGTCCCCAAGCCCTTAGGCTTTGGGAGACCCAGGCCTGGGGTGCCCCAGCCTTTAGGCTTTGGAAGCCCAAGGCCTAGGGCTCCCCAGCCTTAAGCTTTGGGAACCCCAGCCCTTAGGCTTTGGGAGCCCCAGGCCTGGGGCACCCAGCCGTTAGGCTTAGGGAGCCCCAGGCTGTTGCGCCCCAGCCGTTAGGCTTAGGGAGCCCCAAGGCTAGGGCACCCTAGCCCTTAGGCTTAGGGAGCCCCAAGGCTAGGCCACCCCAGCCCTTAGGCTTAGGGAGCCCCAGGCCTGGGGCGCCCCAGCCCTTAGGATTTGGGAGTCCCAGGCCTGGGGTGCCCGAGCCCTTAGGCTTAGGGAGCCCCAGCATTTGGGCGCCCCAGCCTTTAGGCTTTGGGAGACCCAGGCCTGGGGGGCCCCATACCTTAGGCTTTGGGAGCCCCAGGCTTGGGACTCCCCAGCCCTTAAGCTTTGGGAACCCCAGCACTTATTCTTTGGGAGCCCCAGGCGTGGGGCGCCCAGCCCTTAGGCTTTGGGATCCCCAGGCCTGGGGCCCCATAGCCCTTAGGCATAGGAAGCCCCAGGCCTGGACGCCCGAGCCCTTAGGCTTTGGGAGCCCCAGGCCTGGGGCACCCAGCCCTTAGGCTTAGGGAGCCCCAAGGCTAGGGCACCCTAGCCCTTAGGATTAGGGAACCCCACGGCTAGGCCACCCCAGCCTTTAGGCTTAGGGAGCCCCAGGCTTGGGGTGCCCCAGCCCTTAGGAATTGGGAGTCCCAGGCCTGGGGTGCCCCAGCCCTTAGGCATAGGTGGCCCCAGGTCTGGTGCGCCCCAGCCCTTAGGCATAGGGAGCCCGATGCTGGGGCGCCCCAGCCCATAGGTTTAGGGAGACCCAGACCTGGGGCGCCCCAGCCCTTAGTCTTTGGGAGCCCCAGACCTTAGACTTTGGGAGCCCCAGGTCTAGGGAGCCCCAGCCTTGAGCTTAGGTTGCCCCAGGCCTTGGGCCCCCCCGCCATTAGGCTTAGGGAGCCTCAGGCCTGGGGTGCCCCAGCCCTTGGACTTAGGGAGCCCCAAGCCAGGGGCTCCTCAGCACTTAGGCAAAGGGAGCCCCAGGCCTGGGGCGCCCCAGCCCTTAGGTTTAGGGAGACCCAGACCTGGGACGCCCCACACTTAGGTTTAGGGAGCCCCAGGCCTGGGGTGCCCCAGACATTAGGCTTTGAGAGCCCCTGGCCTGGGGCGCCCCAACCCTTAGACTTTGGGGGCCACCGGCCTGGGGCCCCCCAGCCCTTAGGCTTAGGGAGCCCCAGGCCTGAGGCGCCCCAGTCCTTAGGCTTAGGGAGCACAAGAACTGGGGCACCCCAGCCCTTAGGCATTGGGAGCCCCTGGCCTGGGGCGCCCGATTCCTTAGGCTTAGGGAGCCCCAGAATTGGGGCGCCCCAGCCCTTAGGCTTTGGGAGACCCAGGCCTGGGGGGCCCCATCCCTTAGGCTTTGGGAGCCACAGGCTTGGGGCTCCCCAGCCCTTAAGCTTTGGGAACCCCAGCCCTTATGCTTTGGGAGCCCCAGGCATGGGGCGCCCAGCCCTAAGGCTTTGGGAGCCCCAGGCCTGGGGCCCCGTAGCCTTTAGGCTTAGGGAGCCCCAGACCTGGGTCGACTCAGCCCTTACATTTAGGGAGACCCAGAGCTGGGGCGCCACAGCCCTTAGTTTTAGGGAGCCCCAGGCCTGGGTTGCCCCAGCCATTAGACTTAGGGAGCCCCAGACCTGTGGCGCCAGAGCCCTTAGGCATAGGGAGCCCCAGGCCTGGGGCGCCCCAGCCCTTAGGCTTTGGGAGCCACAGGCCTGGGTAGCCCCAGCCCTTAGGCTTTGGGAGCCTCTAGCCTGGGGTGCCCAAGCCCTTAGGCTTTGGGAGCCCTAGGCCTGGGGCACCCGAGCCCTTAGACTTTGGGAAACCCTGGCCTGGGGCATCACAGCCCTTAAGCTTTGGGAACCCCAGCCCTTAGGCTTTGGGAGCCCCAGGCCTGATGAGCCCCACCCCTTTGGCTTAGGGAGCCCCAGGCCTGGGGTGCCAGAGCCCTTAGGCATAGGGAGCCCCAGGCCTGGGGCACCGCATCCCTTTGGTTTATGGAGACCCTGACCTGGGGCGCGCAAGCCCTTAGGTCTAGGGAGCCCCAGGCTTGGGGTGCCACAGCCCTTAGGCTTTGAGATCCCCAGGCCTGGGGGGCCCCAACCCTTAGGCTTTGGGAGCCCCAGGCTTGGGGCTCCCCAGCCCTTAAGCTGGGAACCCCAGCCCTTATACTTTGGGATCCCCAGGCATGGGGCGCCGAGCCCTTAGGCTTTGGGAGCCCCAGGCCTGGGGCCCCGTAGCCCTTAGGCTTTGGGAGCCCCAGACCTGGGTCGCCCCAGCCCTTAGGTTTAGGGAGACCCAGAGCTGGGGCGCCAGAGCCCTTAGGCATAGTGAGCCCCAGGCCTGGGGCAACCCAGCCCTTAGGCTTTGGGAGCCACAGGCCTGGGGTGACCCAGCCCTTAGGCTTTGGGAGCCACAGGCCTGGGGCGCCCCATCCCTTAAGCTTTGGGAGCCCCTAGCCTGGGGTGCCCCTGCCCTTAAGTTTTGGGAGCCCTAGGCCTGGGGCGCCCGAGTCCTTAGACATTGGGAGACCCTGGCTTGGGGCATCACAGCCCTTAAGCTTTGGGAACCCCAGCCCTTAGGCTTTGGGAGTCCCAGGCCTGGGGAGCCCCACCCTTTTGGCTTAGGGAGCCCCAGGACTGGGGTGCCAGAGCCCTTAGGCATAGGGAGCCCCAGGACTAGGGCACCGCATCCCTTTGGTTTATGGAGACCCAGATCTGGGGTGCCCAAGCCCTTAGGTTTAGGGAGCCCCAGGCCTGGTGAACCCCAGCCCTTAGGCTTTGGGAGCCCTAGGTCTGGGGCACCCGGCCCTTAGGCTTTGGGAGACCCTAGCCGAGGCATCAGAGCCCTTAAGCTATGGGAACCCCAGCCCTTAGTCTTTGGGAGCCTCAGGCCTGGGGCGCCCAGCCCTTAGTCTTAGGGAGCCCCATACCTGGCGCGCCAGCACCCTTAGGCATATGGAGCCCCAGGTCTGGGGCACTCCAGCCCTTGGGCTTTGGGAGACCCAGCCATGGGGCGCCCCAAACCTTGGGCTTAGGGAGCCCCAGGCCTGGGGTGCCCCAGCTCTTAGGCATAGGGAGCCCCAGGTCTGGGGCGCCCCAGTCCTTAGGCTTAGGGAGCAAAAGAACTGGGGCACCCCAGCCCTTAGGCATTGGGAGCCCCTGGCCTGGGGAGCCCGAGCCCTTAGGCTTAGGGAGCCCCAACATTTGGGCGCCCCAGCCTTTAGGCTTTGGGAGACCCAGGCCTGGGGGGCCCCATACCTTAGGCTTTGGGAGCCCCAGGCTTGGGGCTCCCCAGCCCTTAAGCTTTGGGAACCCCAACCCTTAAACTTTGGGAGCCCCAGGCATGGGGCGCCCAGCCCTTAGGCTTTGGGATTCCCAGGCCTGGGGCCCCGTAGCCCTTAAGCATAGGAAGCCCCAGGCCTGGGCGCCCGAGCCCTTAGGCTTTGGGAGCCCCAGGCCTGGGGCACCCAGGCCTTAGGCTTAGGGAGCCCCAAGGCTAGGGCACCCTAGCCCTTAGGCTTAAGGAGCCCCAGGCTTGTGGCGCCCCAGCCCTTAGGAATTGGGAGTCCCAGGCCTGGGGTGCCCCAGCCCTTAGGCATATGGAGCCCCAGGTCTGGGGCGCCCCAGCCCTTGGGCTATGAGAGACCCAGCCATGGGGCGCCCTAAACCTTGGGCTTAGGGAGCCCCAGGCCTGGGGTGCTCCAGCTCTTAGGCATAGGTGGCCCCCAGGTCTGGTGCGCCCCAGCCCTTAGGCATAGGGAGCCCGATGCCTGGGGCGCCCCAGCCAATAGGTTTAGGGAGACCCAGACCTGGGGCGCCCCAGCCCTTAGTCTTTGGGAGCCCCAGACCTTAGACTTTGGGAGCCCCAGGTCTAGGGAGCCCCAGCCTTGAGCTTAGGTTGCCCCAGGCCTGGGGCCCCCCCGCCCTTAGGCTTAGGGAGCCCCAGGCTTGGGTGCCCCAGCCCTTGGACTTAGGGAGCCCCAAGCCTGGGGCTCCTCAGCACTTAGGCAAAGGGAGCCCCAGGCCTGGGGCGCCCCAGCCCTTAGGATTAGGGAGACCCAGTCCTGGGGCGCCCCAGACATTAGGCTTTGAGAGCCCCTGGACTGGGGCGCCCCAGCCCTTAGACTTTGGGGGCCACCGGCCTGGGGCCCCCAAGCCCTTAAGCTTAGGGAGCCCCAGGCCTGAGGCGCCCCAGTCCTTAGGCTTAGGGAGCACAAGAACTGGGGCACCCCAGCCCTTAGGCATTGGGAGCCCCTGGCCTGGGGCGCCCGAGCCCTTAGGCTTAGGGAGCCCCAGAATTGGGGCGCCCCAGCCCTTAGGCTTTGGGAGACCCAGGCCTGGGGGGCCCCATCCCTTAGGCTTTGGGAGCCCCAGGCTTGGGGCTCCCCAGCCCTTAAACTTTGGGAACCCCAGCCCTTATGCTTTGGGAGCCCCAGGCATGGGGCGCCTAGCCCTTAGGCTTTGGGAGCCCCAGGCCTGGGGCCCCGTAGCCTTTAGGCTTAGGGAGCCCCAGACCTGGGTCGACCCAGCCCTTAAGTTTAGGGAGACCCAGAGCTGGGGCGCCACAGCCCTTAGTATTAGGGAGCCCCAGGCCTGGGTTGCCCCAGCCATTAGACTTAGGGAGCCCCAGACCTGTGGCGCCACAGCCCTTAGGCATAGGGAGCCCCAGGCCTGGGGCGCCCATGCCCTTAGGCTTTGGGAGCCACAGGCCTGGGTAACACCAGCCCTTAGGCTTTGGGAGCCTCTAGCCTGGGGTGCCCCAGCCCTTAGACTTTGGGAGCCCTAGGCCTGGGGCACCCGAGCCCTTAGATTTTGGGAAACCCTGGCCTGGGGCATCACAGCCCTTAAGCTTTGGGAACCCCAGCCCTTAGGCTTTGGGAGCCCCAGGCCTGGGGAGTCCCACTCCTTTGGCTTAGGGAGCCCCAGGCCTGGGGTGCCAGAGCCCTTAGGCATAGGGAGCCCCAGGCCTGGGGCACCGCATCCCTTTGGTTTATGGAGACCCTGACCTGGGGCGCGCAAGCCCTTAGATTTAGGGAGCCCCAGGCTTGGGGTGCCACAGCCCTTAGGCTTTGAGATCCCCAGGCCTGGGGGGCCCCAACCCTTAGGCTTTGGGAGCCCCAGGCTTGGGGCTCCCCAGCCCTTAAGCTTTGGGAACCCCAGCCCTTATGCTTTGGGAGCCCCAGGCATGGTGCCCCGAGCCCTTAGGCTATGGGAGCCCCAGGCCTGGGGCCGCGAAGCCCTTAGGCTTTGGGAGCCCCAGACCTGGGTCGCCCCAGCCCTTAGGTTTAGGGAGACCCAGAGCTGGGGCGCCAGAGCCCTTAGGCATAGTGAGCCCCAGGCCTGGGGCACCCCAGCCCTTAGGCTTTGGGAGCCACAGGCCTGGGGCGCCCGAGCCCTTAGACTTTGGGAGACCCTGACATGGGGCATCACAGCCCTTAAGCTTTGGGAACCCCAGCCCTTAGGTTTTGGGAGTCCCAGGCCTGGGGTGCCAGAGCCCTTAGCCTTAGGTAGCCCCAGGCCTGGGGCACCGCATCCCTTTGGTTTATGGAGACCCAGACCTGGGGGCCCAAGCCCTTAGGTTTAGGGAGCCCCAGGCCTGGTGAACCCCAGCCCTTAGGCTTTGGGAGCCCTAGGTCTGGGGCGCCCGGCCCTTAGGCTTTGGGAGACCCTAGCCGGGGCATCAGAGCCCTTAAGCTATGGGAACCCCAGCCCTTAGTCTTAGGGAGCCCCATACCTGGGGCGCCAGCACCCTTAGGTATAGGGAGCGCCAGGCCTGGGGGGCCCCAGCCGTTAGGCTTAGGGCGCCCCAGGCCTGGGGAGCCCCAGACATTAGGCTTTGAGAGGCCCAGGCCTGGGGCGCCCCAGCCCTTAGGCTTAGGGAGCCCCAGGCCTGGGGCGCCCCAGCCTTAGGCTTAGGGAGTAACAGACTTGGGGCGCCCCAGCCCATTGGCTTTGGGAGACTCTGTCCTTGGGCGCCACAGCCCTTAGACTTTGGGAACCCCAGGCTTGGGGCGCCCCGGCCTTTAGGCTTAGGGAGCCCCAGGCCTGGGCGCCCCAGTCCTTAGGCTTAGGGAGCACCAGACTTGGTGCGCCCCATCCCTTAGGCTTTGGGATCCCCTGGCCTGCGGCGCCACAGCTTTTAGGCTTTGGGAGCCCGTGACCTTGGGCGCCCCAGGCCTTAGGCTTAAGAAGCCCCAGTCCTGGGGCGCCCCAGCACTTAGGCTAGAGAGCCCCAGGCTTTGGGCCCACAGCCCTTAGGCTTTGGGAGACCCAGGCCTGCGGTGCCCCAGCCCTTAGGCTTTGGAAGCCCCAGGCCTAGGGCTCCCCAGCCCTTAAGCTTTGGGAACCCCAGCCCATAGGCTTTGGGAGCCCCAGGCCGGGGCACCCAGCACTTAGGCTTAGGGAGCCCCAGACCTGGGGCGCCTGAACCCTTAGGCATAGGGAGCCCCAGGCCTGGGGCGCGCCAGCCCTTTGGTTTTGGGAGAACCAGACTTGGGGCGCCCCAGTCCTTAGGATTAGGGTGCCCCAGACCTGGGGCACCCCAGCCCTTACGCTTTGGGAGCCCCAGGCCTGGGATGCCCCAGCCTTTAGGTTTGGGAGCCCCAGGCCTGGGGTGCCACATCCCTTAGGTTTGGGAGCCCCAGGCCTGGGGCGCCCCATCCCATAGGCTTTGGGAGCCCCAAGCCTGTGTGCCCCAGCCTTTAGGCTTAGTGAGTCGCAGGCCTGGGGTGCCCCAGCCCTTATGCATAGGGCGCTCCAGGCCTGGGGTCCCACATACCTTGGGCTTAGGGAGCCCCAGGCCTGGGGCGCCCCAGGCCTTAGACTTAGGGAGCCCCAGGACTGCGGCGCCCCAGCCCTTTGGCTTTGGTAGCCACAGGCCTGTGGCGTCCTAGCTCTTAGACTTTGGGATCCCCAGGCCTGGGGCGCTCCAGCCCTTAGGCTTTTGGAGCACCAGGCATGGGGCGCCCAAGCCATAAGCCTTAGGGAGCCCCAGGCATGGGGCGCCCCATCCCTTAGGCTTAGGGCACACCAGGCCTGGGGTCCCACATACCTTAGGCTTAGAGATCCCCAGGTCTGGGGAGCCCCAGCCATTAGGCTTAGGGAGGCCCAGGTTTGTGGCGTCCCAGCACTTAGGCTTTGGGAGCCCGAGGCCTGGGGCGCCCCAGCCCTTAGTCCTGGGGCGCCCTAGCCCTTAGGCTTAGAGAGCCTCAAACCTGGGGCGCCCCAGCCCTTGGGCTTAGGGATCCCCAGCCTTGGGGCTCCCCAGCCCTTAGGTTTTGGGAGCCACAGGCCTGGGGCGCCCTAGCCCTTAGGGTTAGAGAGCCCCAGACCTGGGGAGCCCCAGCACTTAGGCTTTGGGAGCCCCAGGCTTGGGGCGCCCCAGCACTTTGGTTTTGGGAGAACCAGACCTGGGGTGCCCCAGCCCTTAGCTTTAGGAGCCCCAGGCCTGGGGCGACCCAGCTCTTAGGCTTAGGGAGGCCCAATCCTGCGGCACCCCAGCCCTTAGGCTTTGGGAGCCACTGACCTGGGGTGCCCCAGCCCTTAGGCATAGGGAGCCCCAGGTCTGGGGCGCCCCAGCACTTAGGCATAGGGAGCCCCAGTCCTGGGGTGCCCCAGCCCTTAGGTTTAGGGAGACCCAGACCTGGGGCGCGCCAGCTCTTAGCCTTAGGGAGCCCCAGGCCTGGGGCGCCCCAGCCCTTAGGCTTAGGGAGCCCCAGGCCTGGGACGCCCCAGTCTTTTGGTTTAGGGAGCAACAGACCTGGGGCGCCCCAGCCTTTAGGCTTTGGAAGCCCCTGGCCTGAGGCGCCCCAGCCCTTAAGCTTTGGGAGCCCCTGGCCTGGGGCGCCTCAGCCCTTAGGCTTAGTGAGCCCCAACTGGGGTGCCCCAGCCCTTAGGCTTAGGGAGCCCCAGGCCTGGGACGCCCCTGTCCTTAGTCTTATGGAGCCCCAGGCCTGAGGTGCCCAAGCCCTTAGGCTTAGGGAGCCCCAGGCCTGGGGCGCCACAACTTTATGGTTAGGGAGCCCCAGACCTGGGGCGCCCCAGACATTAGGCTTTGAGATCCCCAGGCCTGGGGCGACACAGCCCTTAGGCTTTGTTAGCCCCAGGCCTGGGGCGCCCCAGCCCTTAGGCTTAGGGAGCCCCATGCCTGGGGCGCCCCAGCCCTTAGGCTTTGCTAGCCCCAGGCCTGGGGCGCCCCAGCCCTTAGGATTAGAGAGCCCCAGCCCTTTGGCTTAGGGAGCCCCAGGCCTGGGGCGCCCCTGCCCTTAGGTTTTGGGAGCCACAGGCCTGGGGCGCCCCAGCCCTTAGGCTTTGGGAGAACCAGGCCTGGGGCGCCCCAGCTCTTAGGCTTTGGAAGCCACAGGCCTGGGGCGCCAGAGCCCTTAGGCATAGGGAGCCCCAGGTCTGGGGTGCCCCAGCCCTTTGGCTTAGGGAGCCCCATGCCTGGCTCGCCCCAGCCCTTATGCTTAGGGAGCCCCGGCCTGGGGCGCCCCAGCCCTTAGGCTTAGGGATCCCCATGCCTGGGTCGCCCCAGCCCTTAGGCTTAGTGAGCCCCAGGCCTGGGCCGCCCGAGCCCTTTGGCTTAGGGAGCCCAAGGCCTGGGGTGCCCTAGACCTTAGACTTGGGAGCCCCAGGCCTGGGGCACCCCATCCCTTAGGATTAGGGAGCCACAGGCTTGGGTGCCCCAGGCCTTAGGCTTTGGGAGCCCCTGGCCTGGAGCTCTCCAGCCCTTAAGCTTTGTGAACCCCAGCCCTTAGGTTTTGGGAGCCCCAGTCCTGGGGCCCCCTAGCCCTTAGGCTTAGGGAGCCCCAACTGGGGGGCACCAGTCCTTAGTCTTAGGGAGCCCCAGTCCTAGGGCGACCCAGCCGTTAGACTTTGGGAGCCCCAGGCCTGGGGCGCCCCAGCCTATCCTGGGGCATCCCAGCACTTAGGCTTTGGGAGCCTTAGGCTTGAGGCGCCCGAGCCCTTAGGCTTTGGGAGACCCTGGCCTGGGGCTTCCCAGCCGTTAAGCTTTGGGAACCCCAGCCCTTAGGCTTTGGGAGCCCCAGGCCTGGGGCGCCCAGCACTTAGGCTTAGGGAGCCCCAGACCTGGGGCGCCAGAACCCTTAGGCATAGGGAGCCCAAGGCCTGGGGTGCCCCAGACCTTAGACTTGGGAGCCCCCGGCCTGGGGCACCCCAGCCCTTAGGCTTAGGGAGCCACAGGCTTGGGTGCCCCAGCCCTTAGGCTTTGGTAGCCACAGGCCTGTGGCGTCCTACCTCTTAGGCTTTGGGATCCCCAGGCCTGGGGCGCTCCAGCCCTTAGGCTTTGGGAGCCCCAAGCATGGGGCGCCCCAGCCCTTAGGCTTAGGGATCCCCATGCCTGGATCGCCCCAGCCCTTAGGCTTAGTGAGCCCCAACCTGGGGCGCCCGAGCCCTTAGGCTTAAGGAGCCCAAGGCCTGGGGTGCCCCAGACCTTAGACTTGGGAGCCCCAGGCCTGGGGCACCCCAGCCCTTAGGCTTAGGGAGCTACAGCCTTGGGTGCCCCAGCCCTTAGGCTTTGGTAGCCACAGGCCTGTGGCTTCCTAGCTCTTAGGCTTTGGGATCCCCAGGCCTGGGGCGCTCCAGCCCTTAGGCTTAGGGAGCCCCAGGCCTGGGGCGCCCCATCCCTTAGGCTTAGGGCACACCAGGCCTGGGGTCCCACATACCTTAGGCTGAGGGATCCCCAGGCCTGGGGCGCCCCAGCCCTTAGGCTTAGGGAGTCCCAGGTTTGTGGCGTCCCAGCACTTAGGCTTTGGGAGCCCGAGGCCTGGGCGCCCCAGCCCTTAGTCCTGGGGCGCCCTAGCCCTTAGGCTTAGAGAGCCTCAAACCTGGGGCGCCCCAGCCCTTGGGCTAGGGAGCCCCAGCCTTGGGGCGCCCCAGCCCTTAGGTTTTGGGAGCCACAGGCCTGGGGCGCCCCAGCCCTTAGGGTTAGGGAGCCCCAGACCTGGGGAGCCTCACCACTTAGGCTTTGGGAGCCCCAGACTTGGGGGGCCCCAGACGTTTGGTTTTGGGAGAACCAGACCTGGGGTGCCCCAGCCCTTAGCTTTAGGAGCCCCAGGCCTGGGGCGACCCAGCTCTTAGGCTTAGGGAGGCCCAATCCTGCGGCACCCCAGCCCTTAGGCTTTTGGAGCCACTGACCTGGGGTGCCCCAGCCCTTAGGCATAGGGAGCCCTAGGTCTGGGGCGACCTAGCCCTTAGGCATAGGGTGCCCCAGTCCTGGGGTGCCCCAGCCCTTAGGTTTAGGGAGACCCAGACCTGGGGCGTCCCAGCCCTTAGCCTTAGGGAGCCCCAGGCCTGGGGCGCCCCAGCCCTTAGGCTTTGGGAGCCCCAGGCCTAGGGTGCCCCTGCCCTTTGGCTTACGGCGCCCCAGGCCTGGGGCTCCCCAGGCCTTACGCTTAGGGAACCCCAGGCCTGGGACGCCCCAGTCTTTTTGTTTAGGGAGCACCAGACCTGGGGCGCCCCAGCCTTTAGGCTTTGGGATCCCCAGGCCTGGGGCGCCCCAGTCCTTAGTCCTGGGGCTCCCTAGCACTTAGGCTTAGAGAGCCCCAGGTCTGGGGCGCCCCAGCTCTTGGGCTTAGGGAGCCCCAGGCCTGGGGCGCCCCAGCCCTTAGGCTTAAGCAGCCCCATGCCTGGGTCGCCCGAGCCCTTATGCTTACGGAGCCCCAGTCCTGGGGCGCCCCAGCCCTTAGGCTTAGGTATCCCCATGCCTGGGTCGCCCCAGCCCTTAGGCTTAGTGAGGCCCAACCTGGGGCGCCCTAGCCCTTAGGCTTAAGGAGCCCAAGGCCTGGGATGCCCCAGACCTTAGACTTGGGAGCCCCAGGCCTGGGGCACCCCAGCCCTTAGGCTTAGGGAGCCACAGGCTTGGGTGCCCCAGCCCTTAGGCTTTGGGAGCCCCTGGCCTGGGGCTCCCCAGCTCTTAACCTTTGTGAACCCCAGCCCTTAGGTTTTCGGAGCCCCAGGCCTGGGTAGCCCCAGCCCTAAGGCTTAGGGAGCTTCAGGCAAGGGGCGCCCCAGCTCTTGGGCTTAGAGAGCCCCAGGCCTAGGGCGCCCCAGCCCTTAGGCTTTGGGAGAACCAGGCCTGGGGGGCCCCAGCCTTTAGGCTTTGGGAGAACCAGGCCTGGGGCGCCCCAGCCCTTAGGCTTTGGGAGACCCAGGCCTGGGGTGCCCCACTCCTTTGGCTTAGGGCGCCCCAGGCCAGGGGCTCCCCAGCCCTTAGGCTTAGGGAACCCCAGGCCTGGGACGCCCCAGTCTTTTTGTTTAGGGAGCACCAGACCTGGGGCGCCCCAGCCTTTAGGCTTTGGAAGCCCCTGGCCTGAGGCGCCCCAGCCCTTAGGCTTTGGGAGCCCCTGGCCTGGGGCTCCTCAGCCCTTAGGCTTAGTGAGCCCCAACTGGGGTGCCCCAGCCCTTAGGCTTAGGGAGCCCCAGGCCTGGGCGCCCCTGTGCTTAGTCTTATGGAGCCCCAGGCCTGGGGCGCCCCAGACCTTAGATTTAGGGAGACCCAGACCTGGGCGCCACAACTTAGGGTTAGGGAGCCCCAGGCCTGGGGCGCCCCAGACATTAGGCTTTGAGATCCCTAGGCCTGAGGCGCCGAAGCCCTTAGTCTTAGGGAGCCCCAGGCCTGGGGCGCCCCAGCCCTTAGTCCTGGGGCTCCCTAGCACTTTGGCTTAGAGAGCCCCAGGCCTGGGGCGCCCCAGCTCTTGGGCTTAGGGAGCCCCAGGCCTGGGGCGCCCCAGCCCTTAGGTTTTGGGAGCCACAGGCCTGGGGCGCCCCAGCCCTTAGGGTTAGGGAGCCCCAGACCTGGGGAGCCTCAGCGCTTTGGCTTTGGGAGCCCCAGACTTGGGGCGCCCCAGACGTTTGGTTTTGGGAGAACCAGACCTGGGGCGCCCCAGCCCTTAGCTTTAGGAGCCCCAGGCCTGGGGCGACCCAGCCCTTAGGCTTAGGGAGGCCCAATCCTGCGGCACCCCAGCCCTTAGGCTTTTGGAGCCACTGACCTGGGGTGCCCCAGCCCTTAGGCATAGGGAGCCCTAGTTCTGGGGCGACCTAGCCCTTAGGCATAGGGAGCCCCAGTCCTGGGGTGCCCCAGCCCTTAGGTTTAGGGAGACCCAGACCTGGGGCGTCCCAACCCTTAGCCTTAGGGAGCCCCAGGCCTTGGGCGCCCCAGCCCTTAGGCTTTGGGAGCCCCAGGCCTAGGGTGCCCCTGCCCTTTGGCTTAGGGCGCCCAGGCCTGGGGCTCCCCAGCCCTTAGGCTTAGGGAACCCCAGGCCTGGGACGACCCAGTCTTTTTGTTTAGGGAGCACCAGACCTGGGGCGCCCCAGCCTTTAGGCTTTGGAAGCCCCTGGCCTGAGGCGCCCCAGCCCTTAGGCTTTGGGAGCCCCTGGCCTGGGGCTCCTCAGCCCTTAGGCTTAGTGAGCCCCAACTGGGGTGCCCCAGCCCTTAGGCTTAGGGAGCCCCAGGCCTGGGCGCCCCTGTGCTTAGTCTTATGGAGCCCCAGGCCTGGGGCGCCCCAGACCTTAGATTTAGGGAGACCCAGACCTGGGGCGCCACAACTTAGGGTTAGGGAGCCCCAGGCCTGGGGCGCCCCAGACATTAGGCTTTGAGATCCCTAGGCCTGAGGCGCCCAAGCCCTTAGTCTTAGGGAGCCCCAGGCCTGGGGCGCCCCAGCCCTTAGTCCTGGGGCTCCCTAGCACTTTGGCTTAGAGAGCCCCAGGCCTGGGGCGCCCCAGCTCTTGGGCTTAGGGAGCCCCAGGCCTGGGGCGCCCCAGCCCTTAGGTTTTGGGAGCCACAGGCCTGGGGCGCCCCAGCCCTTAGGGTTAGGGAGCCCCAGACCTGGGGAGCCTCAGCGCTTTGGCTTTGGGAGCCCCAGACTTGGGGCGCCCCAGACGTTTGGTTTTGGGAGAACCAGACCTGGGGCGCCCCAGCCCTTAGCTTTAGGAGCCCCAGGCCTGGGGCGACCCAGCCCTTAGGCTTAGGGAGGCCCAATCCTGCGGCACCCCAGCCCTTAGGCTTTTGGAGCCACTGACCTGGGGTGCCCCAGCCCTTAGGCATAGGGAGCCCTAGTTCTGGGGCGACCTAGCCCTTAGGCATAGGGAGCCCCAGTCCTGGGGTGCCCCAGCCCTTAGGTTTAGGGAGACCCAGACCTGGGGCGTACCAACCCTTAGCCTTAGGGAGCCCCAGGCCTGGGGCGCCCCAGCCCTTAGGCTTTGGGAGCCCCAGGCCTAGGGTGCCCCTGCCCTTTGGCTTAAGGCGCCCAGGCCTGGGGCTCCCCAGCCCTTAGGCTTAGGGAACCCCAGGCCTGGGACGCCCCAGTCTTTTTGTTTAGGGAGCACCAGACCTGGGGCGCCCCAGCCTTTAGGCTTTGGAAGCCCCTGGCCTGAGGCGCCCCAGCCCTTAGGCTTTGGGAGCCCCTGGCCTGGGGCTCCTCAGCCCTTAGGCTTAGTGAGCCCCAACTGGGGTGTCCCAGCCCTTAGGCTTAGGGAGCCCCAGGCCTGGGCGCCCCTGTCCTTAGTCTTATGGAGCCCCAGGCCTGAGGTGCCCCAGCCCTTAGGCTTAGGGAGCCCCAGGCCTGGGGCGCCCCAGACCTTAGATTTAGGGAGACCCAGACCTGAGGCGCCACAACTTTAGGGTTAGGGAGCCCCAGGCCTGGGGCGCCCCAGACATTAGGCTTTGAGATCCCCTGGCCTGAGGCGCCCAAGCCCTTAGTCTTAGGGAGCCCCAGGCCTGGGGCGCCCCAGCCCTTAGTCCTGGGGCTCCCTAGCACTTAGGCTTAGAGAGCCCCAGGTCTGGGGCGCCCCAGCTCTTGGGCTTAGGGAGCCCCAGGCCTGGGGCGCCCCAGCCCTTAAGTTTTGGGAGCCACAGGCCTGGGGCGCCCCAGCCCTTAAGTTTTGGGAGCCACAGGCCTGGGGCGCCCCAGCCCTTAGGCTTTGGGAGAACCAGGCCTGGGGCGCCCCAGCTCTTAGGCTTTGGAAGCCGCAGGCCTGGGGCCCCCAGCCCTTAGGCTTAAGCAGCCCCATGCCTGGGTCGCCCGAGCCCTTATGCTTACGGAGCCCCAGGCCTGGGGCGCCCCAGCCCTTAGGCTTAGGTATCCCCATGCCTGGGTCGCCCCAGCCCTTAGGCTTAGTGAGGCCCAACCTGGGGCGCCCTAGCCCTTAGGCTTAAGGAGCCCAAGGCCTGGGGTGCCCCAGACCTTAGACTTGGGAGCCCCAGGCCTGGGGCACCCCAGCCCTTAGGCTTAGGGAGCCACAGGCTTGGGTGCCCCAGCCCTTAGGCTTTGGGAGCCCCTGGCCTGGGGCTCCCCAGCTCTTAACCTTTGTGAACCCCAGCCCTTAGGTTTTGGGAGCCCCAGGCCTGGGAAGCCCCAGCCCTAAGGCTTAGGGAGCTTCAGGCAAGGGGCGCCCCAGCTCTTGGGCTTAGAGAGCCCCAGGCCTAGGGCGCCCCAGCCCTTAGGCTTTGGGAGAACCAGGCCTGGGGGGCCCCAGCCTTTAGGCTTTGGGAGAACCAGGCCTGGGGCGCCCCAGCCCTTAGGCTTTGGGAGACCCAGGCCTGGGGTGCCCCACTCCTTAGGCTTAGGGAGCCCCAGGTCTGGGGCGCCCCAGCCCTTAGGCATAGGGAGACCCAGGCCTGGGGTGCCCCAGCCCATAGGTTTAGGGATCCCCAGGCCTGGGATGCCCCAGCCCTTAGGCTTAGGGAGCCCCAGGTCTGGGGCGCCCCAGCCCTTAGGCATAGGGAGACCCAGGCCTGGGGCGCCCCAGCCCTTAGGCATAGGGAGCCCCAGGCCTGGGGCGCCCCAGCCCTTAGGCTTAGGGATCCCCAGGCCTGGGGTGCCCCAGCCCTTAGGCATAGGGAGCCCCAGGTCTGGGGCGCCCCAGCCCTAAGGCTTAGGGAGGCCCAATCTTGCGGCACCCCAGCCCTTAGGCTTTTGGAGCCACTGACCTGGGGTGCCCCAGCCCTTAGGCATAGGGAGCCCTAGGTCTGGGGCGACCTAGCCCTTAGGCATAGGGAGCCCCAGTCCTGGGATGCCCCAGCCCTTAGGTTTAGGGAGACCCAGACCTGGGGCGTCCCAGCCCTTAGCCTTAGGGAGCCCCAGGCCTGGGGCGCCCCAGCCCTTAGACTTTGGGAGCCCCAGGCCTAGGGTGCCCCTGCCCTTTGGCTTAGGGCGCCCCAGGCCAGGGGCTCCGCAGCCCTTAGGCTTTGGGAGAACCAGGCCTGGGACGCCCCAGTCTTTTTGTTTAGGGAGCACCAGACCTGGGGCGCCCCAGCCTTTAGGCTTTGGAAGCCCCTGGCCTGAGGCGCCCCAGCCCTTAGGCTTTGGGAGCCCCTGGCCTGGGGCTCCTCAGCCCTTAGGCTTAGTGAGCCCCAACTGGGGTGCCCCAGCCCTTAGGCTTAGGGAGCCCCAGGCCTGGGCGCCCCTGTGCTTAGTCTTATGGAGCCCCAGGCCTGGGGCGCCCCAGACCTTAGATTTAGGGAGACCCAGACCTGGGGCACCACAACTTTAGGGTTAGGGAGCCCCAGGCCTGGGGCGCCCCAGACATTAGGCTTTGAGATCCCCAGGCCTGAGACGCCCAAGCCCTTAGTCTTAGGGAGCCCCAGGCCTGGGGCGCCCCAGCCCTTAGTCCTGGGGCTCCCTAGCACTTAGGCTTAGAGAGCCCCAGGCCTGGGGCGCCCCAGCTCTTGGGCTTAGGGAGCCCCAGGCCTGGGGCGCCCCAGCCCTTAGGTTTTGGGAGCCACAGGCCTGGGGCTCCCCAACCCTTAGGCTTTGGGAGAACCAGGCCTGGGGCGCCCCAGGTCATAGGCTTTGGAAGCCGCAGGCCTGGGGCCCCCAGCCCTTAGGCTTAAGGAGCCCCATGCCTGGGTCGCCCGAGCCCTCATGCTTACGGAGCCCCAGGCCTGGGGCTCCCCAGCCCTTAGGCTTAGGCAGCCAAAGTCCTGGGGCGCCACAGCACTTAGGCTTAGGGAGCCCCAACTGGGGGGCCCAGTCCTTAGGATTAGGGAGCCCCAGGCCTAGGGCGACCCAGCACTTAGTCTTTGGGAGCCTTAGGCCTGGGGCGCCCGAGCCCTTAGGCTTTGGGAGACCCTGGCCTGGGGCATCCCAGCGCTTAAGCTTTGGGAACCCCAGCCCTTAGGCTTTGGGAGCCCCAGGCCTTGGGCGCCCAGCCCTTAGGCTTAGGGAGCCCCAGACCTGGGGCGCCAGAACCCTTAGGCATAGGGAGCCCCAGGCCTGGGGTGTCCCAGCCGTTAAGCTTAGGAGCCGAAGTCCTGGGGCGCCCCAGCCCTTAGGCTTAGGGAGCCCCAGGCCTGAGGCGCCCCAGCCCTTAGACTTTGGGAGCCCTAGGCCTGGGGCGCCCAATCCCTTAGGTTTTGGGAATCCCAGCTCTTAGGCTTTGGGAGCCCCAGGCCTTGGGCGCCCAGCCGTTAGGCTTAGGGAGACCCAGGCCTGGGGCGCCTCAACCCTTAGGCTGAAGGAGCCCCAGGCTTGGGTTGCCCCAGCCCTTAGGCTTTGGGAACCCCAGCCATTAGGCTTCGGGAGCCCCAGGTCTTGGACGCCCCAGCCCGTAGTTTTGGGAGCCTCAGGACTGGGGCGCCCCAGCCCTTAGGCTTTGGGAGCCCCAGGCCTTGGACGCCCCAGCCCTTAGGCTTTGGGAGCCCCAGGCCTGGGGCGCCCCAGCCCTTAGGTTTAGGGAGCCCAAGGCCTGTGGCGCCCCAGACCTTAGGCTTAGGGAGCCCCAGGCCTGGGGCGCCCCAGTCCTTAGGCTTAGGGAGCCCCAGGATTGGGGCACCCGTGCCTTTATGCTAGGGAGCCCCAGGCCTGGGGCGCTCCAGCCGTTAGGCTTTGGGAGACCCAGGCCTGGGGCGCCCCACCCCTTAGGCTTAGGGAGCCCCAGTCCGGGGGCGCCAGAGCCCTTAGGCTTTGGGAGACCCAGGCCTGGGGCGCCCCAGCCCTTACCCTTAGGGCACTCCAGGCCTGGGGTCCCACATACCTTAGGCTTAGGGTGCCTAGCAATTGGGTTTAAGGAGACCCAGACCTGGGGCGCCCCTCCCTTAGGCTTAGGGAGCCCCAGGCCTGGGGTGCCCCAGACATTAGGCTTTGGGAGAACAAGGCCTGGGGGCCCCAGTCTTTAGGCTTTGGGAGAACCAGGCCTGGGGCGCCCCAGCCCTTAGGCTTTGGGAGAACCAGGCCTGGGGGGCCCGAGCCTTTAGGCTTTGGGAGAACCAGGCCTGGGGCGCCCCAGCCCTTAGGCTTTGGGAGACCCAGGCCTGGGGTGCCCCACCCCTTAGGCTTAGGGAGCCCCAGGTCTGGGGCGCCCTAGCCCTTAGGCATAGGGAGACCCAGGCCTGGGGCGCCCCAGCCCTAGGCTTAGGGAGCCCCAGAGCTGGGAAGGCCCAGTCCTTAGAATTTGGGAGCCCGAGGCCTTCGGCGCCCAGCCCTTAGGCATTCGTAGCCCCAGGCCTGAGGCGCCCCAGCCCTGAGGCTTAGGGAGCTCCAGGCCAGGGGCGCCCCAGCTCTTGGGCTTATAGAGCCCCAGGCCTAGGGAGCCACAGGCCTTAGGCTTTGGGAGAACCAGGCCTGGGGGCCCTAGCTTTTAGGCTTTGAGAGAACCAGGCCTGTGGCACCCCAGCCATTAGGCTTTGGAAGCCCCTAGCCTGGGGCGCCCCAGGCCTTAAGCTTTAGGAGCTGCAGGCCTGGGGCGCCCCAGCCCTTAGGATTTGATATCCCCAGGTCTGGGGCGCCCAAGCCATTAGGCATAGGGAGCTCCAGGCCTGGGACGCCCCAGCCATTAGGCTTAGGGAGCCAAAGGTTTGCGGCGTCCCAGGCCTTAGGATTAGGGAGCCCCAGGATGGGGCACCCCTGCCCATAGGCTAGGGAGCCCCAGGCCTGGGGCTCCCCAGCCGTTAGGCTTTGGGAACCCCAGGCCTGGGAGGCCCCAGCCTTTAGGTTTGGGAGCCCCATGCCAGGGGCGCCCCAGCCCTTAGGCTTAGGGAGCCCCAGACCTGGGTCGCCCCAGCCCTTAGGCTTATGGAGCCCCAAGCTTGGGTCGCCACAGCCCTTAGGCTTAGGGAGCCCCAGGATTGGGGCACCCCTGCCCTTAGGCTAGGGAGCTCCAGGCCTGGGGCGCCCCAGCCGTTAGGCTTTGGGAGCCCCAGGCCTGTGACGCCCCAGCCCTCAGGCATAGGGAGACCAAGGCCTGGGGCGCCCCAGCCCTCAGGCTTAGGGATCCCCAGGCCTGGGGTGCTCCAGGCCTTATGCATAGGGAGCCCCAGGTCTGGGGCGCCCCAGCCCTTAGGCATAGGGAGACCCAGGCCTGGGGATCCCCAGCCCATAGGTTTAGGAATCCCCAGGCCTGGGGTACCACAGCCCTTAGGCCTAGGGAGCCCCTGGTCTGGGGCGCCCCAGCCCTTAGACTTTGGGAGCCCCAGGCCTGGGGTGCCCCAGCTCTTAGGCTTTGGGAACCCCAGCCATTAGGCTTCGGAAGCCCCAGGACTGGGGCGCCCAGCCCTTAGGCTTTGGAAGCCCCAGGCGTGGGGCGCCCCAGCCCTTAGGCTTTGGGAGACCCAGGCCAGGGGCGCCCCATCCCTTAGGCTTAGGGAGCCCCAGGCCTGGAGCAACCCAGGTTTAGGCCTGGGGCGACCCAGCCCTTAGACTTTGGGAGCCCCAGGCCTGGGAAGCCCCAGCCCTTAGGTTTTGGGAGCCCCAGGCCTAGGAAGCCCCAGCCCTAAGGCTTAGGGAGCTCCAGGCCAGGGGCGCCCCAACTCTTGGGCTTAGAGAGCCCCAGGCCTAGGGCGCCCCAGCCCTTAGGCTTTGGGAGAACCAGGCCTGGGGGGCCCCAGCCCTTAGGCTTTGGGAGACCCAGGCCTGGGGCTCCCCACCCCTTAGGCTTTGGGAGACCCAGGCCTGGGGCGCCCCACCCCTTAGGCTTAGGGAGGCCCAGGCCTGGGGCGCCAGAGCCCTTAGGCATAGGGAGCCCCAGGCCTGGGGCGCCCCAGCCCTTACCCTTAGGGAGCTCCAGGCCTGGGGTCCCACATACCTTAGGTTTAGGGCGCCTAGCAATTGGGTTTAGGGAGACCCAGACCTGGGGCGCCCCACCCTTAGGCTTAGGGAGCCCCAGGCCTGGGGTGCCCCAGACATTAGGCTTTGAGAGCCCCAGGCCTGGGGTGCCCCAGCCCTTAGGCTTTGGGAACCCCTTGCCTGGGGCGCCCCAGCACTTAGGCTTTGGGAGCCCTAGGCCTGGGGCGCCCGAGCCCTTAGGCTTTGGGAGACCCTGGCCTGGGGCATCCCAGCCCTTAAGCTTTGGGAACCCCAGCCCTTAAACTTTGGGAGCCGCAGGCCTGGGCGCCCCAGGCCTTAGAATTTGGGAGCCCCAGGCCTTCAGTGCCCAGCCCTTAGGCTTTCGGAGCCCCAAGCTTGTGGCTCCCAGTCCTTAAGTTTAGGGAGTCCCAGACCTGGCGCGCCAGAGCCCTTAGGCATAGGGAGCCCAAGGCCTGGGGCGCCCCAGCCCTAGGCTTAGGGAGCCCCAGACCTGGGAAGCCCCAGTCCTTAGAATTTGGGAGCCCGAGGCCTTCGGCGCCCAGCCCTTAGGCTTTCGTAGCCCCAGGCCTGAGGCGCCCCAGCCCTGAGGCTTAGGGAGCTCCAGGCCAGGGGCGCCCCAGCTCTTGGGCTTATATAGCCCCAGGCATAGTGCGCCCCAGGCCTTAGGCTTTGGGAGAACAAGGCCTGGGGGCCCCAGCCTTTAGGCTTTGGGAGAACCAGGCCTGGGGCGCCCCAGCCCTTAGGCTTTGTGAGACCCAGGCCTGGGGTGCCCCACCCCTTAGGCTTAGGGAGCCCCAGGTCTGGGGCGCCCCAGCCCTTAGGCATAGGGAGACCCAGGCCTGGGGCGCCCCAGCCCATAGGTTTAGGGATCCCCAGGCCTGGGATGCCCCAGCCCTTAGGCATAGGTAGCCCCAGGTCTGGGGCGCCCCAGCCCTTAGGCATAGGGAGACCCAGGCCTGGGGCGCCCCAGCCCTTAGGCATAGGGAACCCCAGGCCTGAGGCGCCCCAGCCCTTAGACTTTGGGAGCCCTAGGCCTGGGGCGCCCAAGCCCTTAGGCTTTGGGTATCCCAGCTCTTAGGTTTTGGAAGCCCCAGGCCTGGGTCACCCCAGCACTTAGGCTTAGGGAGACCCTGGCCTGGGGCATCCCAGCCCTTAAGCTTTGGGAACCCCAGCCCTTAGGCTTTGGGAGCCCCAGGCCTTGGGCGCCCAGCCGTTAGGATTAGGGAGCCCCAGACCTGGGGCGCCCGAACCCTTAGGCATAAGAAACCCCAGGCCTGGGGCGCCCCAGACGTTAGGCTTAGGGAGACCCAGGCCTGGGGCGCCTCAGCCCTTAGGCTGAAGGAGCCCCAGGCTTGGGGTGCCCCAGCCCTTAGGCTTTGGGAACCCCAGCCATTAGGCTTCGGGAGCCCCATGCCTTGGACGCCCCAGCCCGTAGTTTTGGGAGCCCCAGGACTGGGGCGCCCCAGCCCTTAGGCTTTGGGAGCCCCAGGCCTTGGACGCCCCAGCCCTTAGGCTTTGGGAGCCCCAGGCCTGTGGCGCCCCAGCCCTTAGGCTTAGGGAGCCCCAGGCCTGTGGCGCCCCAGACCTTAGGCTTAGGGAGCCCCAGGCCTGGGGCACCCCAGTCCTTAGGCTTAGGGAGCCCCAGGATTGGGGCACCCCTGCCTTTATGCTAGGGAGCCCCAGGCCTGGGGCGCTCCAGCCGTTAGGCTTTGGGAGACCCAGGCCTGGGACGCCCCATCCCTTAGGCTTTGGGAGACCCAGGCCTGGGGCGCCCCACCCCTTACCCTTAGGGCGCTCCAGGCCTGGGGTCCCACATACCTTAGGCTTAGGGTGCCTAGCAATTGGGTTTAGGGAGACCCAGACCTGGGGCGCCCCACCCTTAGGCTTAGGGAGCCCCAGGCCTGGGGTGCCCCAGACAGTAGGCTTTAAGAACCCCAGGCCTGGGGTGCCCCAGCCCTTATGCTTTGGGAACCCCTTGCCTGGGGCGCCCCAGCACTTAGGCTTTGGGAGCCCTAGGCCTGGGGCGCCCGAGCCCTTAGGCTTTGGGAGACCCTGGCCTTGGGCATCCCAGCCCTTAAGCTTTGGGAACCCCAGCCCTTAGGCTTTGGTAGCCGCAGGCCTGGGCGCCCCAGGCCTTAGAATTTGGGAGCCCCAGGCCTTCAGCGCCCAGCCCTTAGGCTTTCGGAGCCCCAAGCTTGTGGCTCCCAGCCCTTAAGTTTAGGGAGTCCCAGACCTGGCGCGCCAGAGCCCTTAGGCATAGGGAGCCCAAGGCCTGGGGCGCCCCAGCCCTAGGCTTAGGGAGCCCCAGACCTGGGAAGCCCCAGTCCTTAGAATTTGGGATCCCGAGGCCTTCGGCGCCCAGCCCTTAGGCTTTCGTAGCCCCAGGCCTGAGGCGCCCCAGCCCTGAGGCTTAGGGAGCTCCAGACCAGGGGCGCCCCAGCTCTTGGGCTTATAGAGCCCCAGGCCTAGGGCGCCCCAGGCCTTAGGCTTTGGGAGAACAAGGCCTGGGGGCCCCAGTCTTTAGGCTTTGGGAGAACCAGGCCTGGGGCACCCAGGCCGTTAGGCTTTGGAAGCCCCTAGCATGGGGCGCCCCAGGCCTTAAGCTTTGGGAGCCGCAGGCCTGGGGCGCGCCAGCCCTTAGGATTTGGTATCCCCAGGTCTGGGGCGCCCCAGCCCTTAGGCATAGGGAGCTCCAGGCCTGGGACGCCCCAGCCATTAGGCTTAGGGAGCCCCAGGTTTGCGGCGCCCCAGGCCTTAGGCTTAGGGAGCCCCAGGATTGGGGCACCCCTGCCCATAGGCTAGGGAGCCCCAGGCCTGGGGCTCCCCAGCCGTTAGGCTTTGGGAGCCCCAGGCCTGGGAGGCCCCAGCCCTTAGGTTTGGGAGCCCCATGCCAGGGGCGCCCCAGCTCTTAGGCTTTGGGAGCCCCACACCTGGGGCGCCCCAGCCCTTAGGCTTATGGAGCCCCACGCTTGTGTCGCCACAGCCCTTAGGGTTAGGGAGCCCCAGGTCTGGGGCGCCCCAGCCGTTAGGCTTTGGGAGCCCCAGGCCTGGGACGCCCCAGCCCTTAGGCATTGGGAGACCCAGGTCTGGGGCGCCCCAGCCCTCAGGCTTAGGGATCCCCAGGCCTGGGGTGCCCCAGCCCTTAGGCATAGGGAGCCCCAGGTCTGGGGCGCCCCAGCCCTTAGGCATAGGGAGACCCAGGCCTGGGGCGCCCCAGCCCATATGTTTAGGGATCCCCAGGCCTGGGGTGCCTCAGCCCTTAGGCATAGGGAGACCCTGGTCTGGGGCGCCCCAGCCCTAAGACTTTGGGAGCCCCAGGCCTGGGGTGCCCCAGCCCTTAGGCTTTGGGAACCCCAGCCATTAGGCTTCGGAAGCCCCAGGACTGGGGCGCCCAGTCCTTAGGCTTTGGGAGCCCCAGGCGTGGGGCGCCCCAGCCCTTAGCCTTTGTGAGACCCAGGCCTGGGGCGCCCCACCCCTTAGGCTTAGGGAGCCCCAGGCCTGGAGCGACCCAGGTTTAGGCCTGGGGCGACCCAGCCCTTAGGCTTTGGGAGCCCCAGGCCTGGGAAGCCCCAGCCCTTAGGTTTTGGGAGCCCCAGGCCTGGGAAGCCCCAGCCCTAAGGCTTAGGGAGCTTCAGGCAAGGGGCGCCCCAGCTCTTGGGCTTAGAGAGCCCCAGGCCTAGGGCGCCCCAGCCCTTAGGCTTTGGGAGAACCAGGCCTGGGGGGCCCCAGCCTTTAGGCTTTGGGAGAACCAGGCCTGGGGCGCCCCAGCCCTTAGGCTTTGGGAGACCCAGGCCTGGGGTGCCCCACCCCTTAGGCTTAGTGAGCCCCAGGTCTGGGGCGCCCCAGCCCTTAGGCATATGGAGACCCAGGCCTGGGGTGCCCCAGCCCATAGGTTTAGGGATCCACAGGCCTGGGATGCCTCAGCCCTTAGGCATAGGGAGCCCCAGATCTGGGGTGCCCCAGCCCTTAGGCATAGTGAGACCCAGGCCTGGGGAGACCCAGCCTTTAGGCATAGGGAGCCCCAGGCCTGGGGCGCCCCAGCCCTTAGGCTTAGGGATCCCCAGGCCTGGGGTGTCCCAGCCCTTAGGCTTTGGAAGCCCTAGGCGTGGGGCGCCCCAGCCCTTAGGCTTTGGGAGACCCAGGCCTGGGGCGCCCCAGTTCTTAGGCTTTGGGAACCCCAGCCATTAGGCTTTGGAAGCCCCAGGACTGGGGCGCCCAGCCCTTAGGCTTTGGAAGCCCCAGGCGTGGGGCGCCCCAGCCCTTAGGCTTTGGGAGACCCAGGCCTGGGGCGCCCCAGCCCTTAGGCTTTGGGAGAACCAGGCCTGGGGGGCCCCAGCCTTTAGGCTTTGGGAGAACCAGGCCTGGGGCGCCCCAGCCCTTAGGCTTTGGGAGACCCAGGCCTGGGGTGCCCCACCCCTTAGGCTTAGGGAGCCCCAGGTCTGGGGCGCCCCAGCCCTTAGGCATATGGAGACCCAGGCCTGGGGTGCCCCAGCCCATAGGTTTAGGGATCCACAGGCCTGGGATGCCTCAGCCCTTAGGCATAGGGAGCCCCAGATCTGGGGTGCCCCAGCCCTTAGGCATAGGGAGACCCAGGCCTGGGGAGACCCAGCCTTTAGGCATAGGGAGCCCCAGGCCTGGGGCGCCCCAGCCCTTAGGCTTAGGGATCCCCAGGCCTGGGGTGTCCCAGCCCTTAGGCTTTGGAAGCCCTAGGCGTGGGGCGCCCCAGCCCTTAGGCTTTGGGAGACCCAGGTCTGGGGCGCCCCAGTTCTTAGGCTTTGGGAACCCCAGCCATTAGGCTTTGGAAGCCCCAGGACTGGGGCGCCCAGCCCTTAGGCTTTGGAAGCCCCAGGCGTGGGGCGCCCCAGCCCTTAGGCTTTGGGAGACCCAGGCCTGGGGCGCCCCATCCCTTAGGCTTAGGGAGCCCCAGGCCTGGAGCAACCCAGGTTTAGGCCTGGGGCGACCCAGCCCTTAGACTTTGGGAGCCCCAGGCCTGGGAAGCCCCAGCCCTTAGGTTTTGGGAGCCCCAGGCCTAGGAAGCCCCAGCCCTAAGGCTTAGGGAGCTCCAGGCCAGGGGCGCCCCAACTCTTGGGCTTAGAGAGCCCCAGGCCTAGGGCGCCCCAGCCCTTAGGCTTTGGGAGAACCAGGCCTGGGGGCCCCAGCCCTTAGGCTTTGGGAGACACAGGCCTGGGGCGCCCCACCCCTTAGGCTTTGGGAGACCCAGGCCTGGGGCGCCCCACCCCTTAGGCTTAGGGAGGCCCAGGCCTGGGGCGCCAGAGCCCTTAGGCATAGGGAGCCCCAGGCCTGGGGCGCCCCAGCCCTTACCCTTAGGGCGCTCCAGGCCTGGGGTCCCACATACCTTAGGTTTAGGGCGCCTAGCAATTGGGTTTAGGGAGACCCAGACCTGGGGCGCCCCACCCTTAGGCTTAGGGAGCCCCAGGCCTGGGGTGCCCCAGACATTAGGCTTTGAGAGCCCCAGTCCTGGTGTGCCCCAGCCCTTAGGCTTTGGGAACCCCTTGCCTGGGGCGCCCCAGCACTTAGGCTTTGGGAGCCCTAGGCCTGGGGCGCCCGAGCCCTTAGGCTTTGGTAGACCCTGGCCTGTGGCATCCCAGCCCTTAAGCTTTGGGAACCCCAGCCCTTAGGCTTTGGGAGCCGCAGGCCTGGGCGACCCAGGCCTTAGAATTTGGGAGCCCCAGGCCTTCAGCGCCCAGCCCTTAGGCTTTCGGAGCCCCAAGCTTGTGGCTCCCAGCCCTTAAGTTTAGGGAGTCCCAGACCTGGCGCGCCAGAGCCCTTAGGCATAGGGAGCCCAAGTCCTGGGGCGCCCCAGCCCTAGGCTTAGGGAGCCCCAGACCTGGGAAGCCCCAGTCCTTAGAATTTGGGAGCCCGAGGCCTTCGGCGCCCAGCCCTTAGGCTTTCGTAGCCCCAGGCCTGAGGCGCCCCAGCCCTGAGGCTTAGGGAGCTCCAGGCCAGGGGCGCCCCAGCTCTTGGGCTTATATAGCCCCAGGCATAGTGCGCCCCAGGCCTTAGGCTTTGGGAGAACAAGGCCTGGGGGCCCCAGCCTTTAGGCTTTGGGAGAACCAGGCCTGGGGCGCCCCAGCCCTTAGGCTTTGTGAGACCCAGGCCTGGGGTGCCCCACCCCATAGGCTTAGGGAGCCCCAGGTCTGGGGCGCCCCAGCCCTTAGGCATAGGGAGACCCAGGCCTGGGGCGCCCCAGCCCATAGGTTTAGGGATCCCCAGGCCTGGGATGCCCCAGCCCTTAGGCATAGGGAGCCCCAGGTCTGGGGCGCCCCAGCCCTTAGGCATAGGGAGACCCAGGCCTGGGACGCCCCAGCCCTTAGGCATAGGGAGCCCCAGGCCTGAGGCGCCCCAGCCCTTAGACTTTGGGAGCCCTAGGCCTGGGGCGCCCAAGCCCTTAGGCTTTGGGAATCCCAGCTCTTAGGCTTTGGAAGCCCCAGGCCTGGGTCACCCCAGCACTTAGGCTTAGGGAGACTCTGGCCTGGGGCATCCCAGCCCTTAAGCTTTGGGAACCCCAGCTCTTAGGCTTTGGGAGCCCCAGGCCTTGGGCGCCCAGCCGTTAGGATTAGGGAGCCCCAGACCTGGGGCGCCCGAACCCTTAGGCATAAGAAGCCCCAGGCATGGGGCGCCCCAGCCGTTAGGCTTAGGGAGACCCAGGCCTGGGGCGCCTCAGCCCTTAGGCTGAAGGAGCCCCAGGCTTGGGGTGCCCCAGCCCTTAGGCTTTGGGAACCCCAGCCATTAGGCTTCGGGAGCCCCAGGCCTTGGACGCCCCAGCCCATCGTTTTGGGAGCCCCAGGACTGGGGCGCCCCAGCCCTTAGGCTTTGGGAGCCCCAGGCCTTGGACGCCCCAGCCCTTAGGCTTTGGGAGCCCCAGGCCTGTGGCGCCCCAGGCCTGTGGCGCCCCAGCCCTTAGGCTTAGGGAGCCCCAGGCCTGTGGCGCCCCAGACCTTAGGCTTAGGGAGCCCCAGGCCTGGGGCACCCCAGTCCTTAGGCTTAGGGAGCCCCAGGATTGGGGCACCCCTGCCTTTATGCTAGGGAGCCCCAGGCCTGGGGCGCTCCAGCCGTTAGGCTTTGGGAGACCCAGGCCTGGGACGCCCCATCCCTTAGGCTTTGGGAGACCCAGGCCTGGGGCGCCCCACCCCTTACCCTTAGGGCGCTCCAGGCCTGGGGTCCCACATACCTTAGGCTTAGGGTGCCTAGCAATTGGGTTTAGGGAGACCCAGACCTGGGGCGCCCCACCCTTAGGCTTAGGGAGCCCCAGGCCTGGGGTGCCCCAGACATTAGGCTTTGGGAACCCCTTGCCTGGGGCGCCCCAGCACTTAGGCTTTGGGAGCCCTAGGCCTGGGGCGCCCGAGCCCTTAGGCTTTGGGAGACCCTGGCCTGGGGCATCCCAGCCCTTAAGCTTTCGGAACCCCAGCCCTTAGGCTTTGGTAGCCTCAGGCCTGGGCGCCCCAGGCCTTAGAATTTGGGAGCCCGAGGCCTTCAGCGCCCAGCCCTTAGGCTTTCGGAGCCCCAACTTGTGGCTCCCAGCCCTTAAGTTTAGGGAGTCCCAGACCTGGCGCGCCAGAGCCCTTAGGCATAGGGAGCCCAAGGCCTGGGGTGCCCCAGCCCTAGGCTTAGGGAGCCCCAGACCTGGGAAGCCCCAGTCCTTAGAATTTGGGATCCCGAGGCCTTCGCCGCCCAGCCCTTAGGCTTTCGTAGCCCCAGGCCTGAGGCGCCCCAGCCCTGAGGCTTAGGGAGCTCCAGGCCAGGGGCGCCTCAGCTCTTGTGCTTATAGAGCCCCAGGCCTAGGGCGCCCCAGGCCTTAGGCTTTGGGAGAACAAGGCCTGGGGGCCCCAGTCTTTAGGCTTTGGGAGAACAAGGCCTGGGGCACCCAGGCCGTTAGGCTTTGGAAGCCCCTAGCATGGGGCGCCCCAGGCCTTAAGCTTAGAGAGCCCCAGGCCAAGGGCGCCCCAGCCCTTAGCCTTTGGGAGAACCAGGCCTGGGGGGCCCCAGCCTTTAGGCTTTGGGAGAACCAGGCATGGGGCGCCCCAGCCATTAGGCTTTGGGAGACCCAGGCCTGGGGTGCCCCACCCCTTAGGCTTAGGGAGCCCCAGGTCTGGGGCGCCCCAGCCCTTAGGCATATGGAGACCCAGGCCTGGGGTGCCCCAGCCCATAGGTTTAGGGATCCCCAGGCCTGGGATGCCTCAGCCCTTAGGCATAGGGAGCCCCAGGTCAGGGGTGCCCCAGCCCTTAGGCATAGGGAGACCCAGGCCTGGGGCGACCCAGCCTTTAGGCATAGGGAGCCCCAGGCCTGGGGCCCCCCAGCCCTTAGGCTTAGGGATCCCCAGGCCTGGGGTGCCCCAGCCCTTAGGCATAGGGAGCCCCAGGTCTGGGGCGCCCCAGCCCTTAGGCATAGGGAGACCCAGGCCTGGGGCGCCCCAGCCCATAGGTTTAGGGATCCCCAGGCCTGGGGTGCCCCAGCCCTTAGGCATAGGGAGCACCATGTCTGGGGCGCCCCACCCCTTAGGTTTAGGGAGCCCCAGGCCTGGGGCGCCAGAGCCCTTAGGCATAGGGAGCCCAAGGCCTGGGGCGCCCCAGCCCTAGGCTTAGGGAGCCCCAGACCTGGGAAGACCCAGTCCTTAGAATTTGGGAGCCCGAGGCCTTCGGCGCTCAGCCCTTAGGCATTCGTAGCCCAGGCTTGAGGCGCCCCAGCCCTGAGGCTTAGGGAGCTCCAGGCCAGGGGCGCGCCAGCTCTTGGGCTTATAGAACCCCAGGCCTAGGGCGCCCCAGGCCTTAGGCTTTGGGAGAACAAGGCCTGGGGGCCCCAGCCTTTAGGCTTTGGGAGAACCAGGCCTGGGGCACCCCAGCCATTAGGCTTTGGAAGCCCCTAGCCTGGGGCGCCCCAGGCCTTAAGCTTTGGGAGCCGCAGGCCTGGGGCGCTCCAGCCATTAGGATTTGGTATCCCCAGGTCTGGGGCGCCCCAGCCCTTAGGCATAGGGAGCTCCAGGCCTGGGACTCCCCAGCCATTAGGCTTAGAGAGCCCCAGGTTTGCGGCGCCCCAGGCCTTAGGCTTAGGGAGCCCCAGGATTGGGGCACCCCTGCCCATAGGCTAGGGAGCCCCAGGCCTGGGGCTCCCCAGCCGTTAGGCTTTGGGAGCCCCAGGCCTGGGAGGCCCCAGCCCTTAGGTTTGGGAGCCCCATGCCAGGGGCGCCCCAGCTCTTAGGCTTAGGGAGCCCAAGAACTGGGGCGCCCCAGCCCTTAGGCATATGGAGCCCCACGCTTGGGTCGCCGCAGCCCTTAGGCTTAGGGAGCCCCAGGATTGGGCTGCCCCAGCCCTTAGGCATAGGGAGCCCCAGGTCTGGGGCGCCCCAGCCCTTAGGCATAGGGAGACCCAGGCCTGGGGCGCCCCAGCCCATAGGTTTAGGGATCCCCAAGCCTGGGGTGCCTCAGCCCTTAGGCCTAGGGAGCCCCTGGTGTGGGGCGCCCCAGCCCTTAGACTTTGGGAGCCCCAGGCCTGGGGTGCCCCAGCTCTTAGGCTTTGGGAACCCCAGCTATTAGGCTTTGGAAGCCCCAGGACTGGGGCGCCCAGCCCTTAGGCTTTGGAAGCCCCAGGCGTGGGGCGCCCCAGCCCTTAGGCTTTGGGAGACCCAGGCCTGGGGCGCCCCATCGCTTAGGCTTAGGGAGCCCCAGGCCTGGAGCAACCCAGTTTTAGGCCAGGGCGACCCAGCCCTTAGACTTTGGGAGCCCCAGGCCTGGGAAGCCCCAGCCCTTAGGTTTTGGGAGCCCCAGGCCTAGGAAGCCCCAGCCCTAAGGCTTAGGGAGCTCCAGGCCAGGGGCGCCCCAACTCTTGGGCTTAGAGAGCCCCAGGCCTAGGGCGCAACAGCCCTTAGGCTTTGGGAGAACCAGGCCTGTGGGGCCCCAGCCCTTAGGCTTTGGGAGACCCAGGCCTGGGGCGCCCCACCCCTTAGGCTTTGGGAGACCCAGGCCTGGGGCGCCCCACCCCTTAGGCTTAGGGAGGCCCAGGCCTGGGGCGCCAGAGCCCTTAGGCATAGGGAGCCCCAGGCCTGGGGCGCCCCAGCCCTTACCCTTAGGGAGCTCCAGGCCTGTGGTCCCACATACCTTAGGTTTAGGGCGCCTAGCAATTGGGTTTAGGGAGAACCAGACCTGGGGCGCCCCAGCCCTTAGGCTTAGGGAGCCCCAGGCCTGGGGTGCCCCAGACATTAGGCTTTGAGAGCCCCAGGCCTGGGGTGCCCCAGCCTTTAGGCTTTGGGAACCCCTTGCCTGGGGAGCCCCAGCACTTAGGCTTTGGGAGCCCTAGGCCTGGGTCGCCCGAGCCCTTAGGCTTTGCGAGACCCTGGCCTGGGGCATCCCAGCCCTTAAGCTTTGGGAACCCCAGCCCTTAGGCTTTGGGAGCCGCAGGCCTGGGCGCCCCAGGCCTTAGAATTTGGGAGCCCCAGGCCTTCAGCGCCCAGCCCTTAGGCTTAGGGAACCCCAGGTCTGGGGCGCCCCAGCCCTTAGGCTTAGGGAGACCCAGGCCTGGGGCGCCCCAGCCCATAGGTTTAGGGATCCCCAGGCCTGGGATGCCCCAGCCCTTAGGCATAGGGAGCCCCAGGTCTGGGGCGCCCCAGCCCTTAGGCATAGGGAGACCCAGGCCTGGGGTGCCCCAGCCCTTAGGCATAGGGAGCCCCAGGTCTGGTGCGCCCCAGCCCTTAGGCATAGGGAGACCCAGGCCTGGGGCGCCCCAGCCCATAGGTTTAGGTATCCCCAGGCCTGGGGTGCCCCAGCCCTTAGGCATAGGGAGCCCCAGGTCTGGGGCGCCCCACCCCTTAGGCTTAGGGAGCCCCAGGCCTGGAGCGCCAGAGCCCTTAGGCATAGGGAGCCCAAGGCCTGGGGCGCCCCAGCCCTAGGCTTAGGGAGCCCCAGACCTGGGAAGCCCCAGTCCTTAGAATTTGGGAGCCCGAGGATTCGGCGCCCAGCCCTTAGGCATTCGTAGCCCCAGGCCTGAGGCGCCCCAGACCTGAGGTTTAGGGAGCTCCAGGCCAGGGGTGCCCCAGCTCTTGGGCTTTTAGAGCCCCAGGCCTAGGGCGCCCCAGGCCTTAGGCTTTGGGAGAACAAGGCCTGGGGGCCCCAGCCTTTAGGCTTTGGGAGAACCAGGCCTGGGGCACCCCAGCCATTAGGCTTTGGAAGCCCCTAGCCTGGGGCGCCCCAAGCCTTAAGCTTTGGGAGCCGCAGGCCTGGGGCGCCCCAGCCCTTAGGATTTGGTATCCCCAGGTCTGGGGCGCCCCAGCCATTAGGCATAGGGAGCTCCAGGCCTGGGACGCCCCAGTCATTAGGCTTAGGGAGCCAAAGGTTTGCGGCGCCCCAGGCCTTAGGCTTAGGGAGCCCCAGGATGGGGCACCCCTGCCCATAGGCTAGGGAGCCCCAGGCCTGGGGCTCCCCAGCCGTTAGGCTTTGGGAGCCCCAGGCCTGGGAGGCCCCAGCCTTTAGGTTTGGGAGCCCCATGCCAGGGGCGCCCCAGCCCTTAGGCTTAGGGAGCCCAAGAACTGGGGCGCCCCAGCTCTTAGGCTTTGGGAGCCCCAGACCTGGGTCGCCCCAGCCCTTAGGCTTATGGAGCCCCACGCTTGGGTCGCCACAGCCCTTAGGCTTAGGGAGCCCCAGGATTGGGGCACCCCTGCCCTTAGGCTAGGGAGCTCCAGGCCTGGGGCGCCCCAGCCGTTAGGCTTTGGGAGCCCCAGGCCTGGGACGCCCCAGCCCTTAGGCATAGGGAGACCCAGGCCTGGGGCGCCCCAGCCCTCAGGCTTAGGGATCCCCAGGCGTGGGGTGCCCCAGCCCTTAGGCATCGGGAGCCCCAGGTCTGGGGCGCCCCAGCCCTTAGGCATAGGGAGAACCAGGCCTGGGGCGCCCCAGCCCATAGGTTTAGGGATCCCCAGGCCTGGGGTGCCTCAGCCCTTAGGCCTAGGGAGCCCCTGGTCTGGGGCGCCCCAGCCCTTAGACTTTGGAAGCCCCAGGTCTGGGGTGCCCCAGCTCTTAGGCTTTGGGAACCCCATCCCTTAGGCTTAGGGAGCCCCAGGCCTGGAGCAACCCAGGTTTAGGCCTGGGGCGACCCAGCCCTTAGACTTTGGGAGCCCCAGGCCTGGGAAGCCCCAGCCCTTAGGTTTTGGGAGCCCCAGGCCTAGGAAGCCCCAGCCCTAAGGCTTAGGGAGCTTCAGGCAAGGGGCGCCCCAGCTCTTGGGCTTAGAGAGCCCCAGGCCTAGGGCGCCCCAGCCCTTAGGCTTTGGGAGAACCAGGCCTGGGGGGCCCAGCCTTTAGGCTTTGGGAGAACCAGGCATGGGGCGCCCCAGCCATTAGGCTTTGGGAGACCCAGGCCTGGGGTGCCCCACCCCTTAGGCTTAGGGAGCCCCAGGTCTGGGGCGCCCCAGCACTTAGGCATATGGAGACCCAGGCCTGGGGTGCCCCAGCCCATAGGTTTAGGGATCCCCAGGCCTGGGATGCCTCAACCCGTAGGCATAGGGAGCCCCAGGTCTGGGGTGCCCCAGCCCTTAGGCATAGGGAGACCCAGGCCTGGGGCGACCCAGCCTTTAGGCATAGGGAGCCCCAGGCCTGGGGGGCCCCAGCCCTTAGGCTTAGGGATCCCCAGGCCTGGGGTGCCCCAGCCCTTAGGCATAGGGAGCCCCAGGTCTGGGGCGCCCCAGCCCTTAGGCATAGGGAGATCCAGGCCTGGGGCGCCCCAGCCCATAGGTTTAGGGATCCCCAGGCCTGGGGTGCCCCAGCCCTTAGGCATAGAGAGCCCCATGTCTGGGGCGCCCCACCCCTTAGGCTTAGGGAGCCCCAGGCCTGGGGCGCCAGAGCCCTTAGGCATAGGGAGCCCAAGGCCTGGGGCGCCCCAGCCCTAGGCTTAGGGAGCCCCAGACCTGGGAAGACCCAGTCCTTAGAATTTGGGAGCCCGAGGCCTTCGGCGCCCAGCCCTTAGGCATTCGTAGCCCAGGCCTGAGGCGCCCCAGCCCTGAGGCTTAGGGAGCTCCAGGCCAGGGGCGCGCCAGCTCTTGGGCTTATAGAACCCCAGGCCTAGGGCGCCCCAGGCCTTAGGCTTTGGGAGAAAAAGGCCTGGGGGCCCCAGCCTTTAGGCTTTGGGAGAACCAGGCCTGGGGCACCCCAGCCATTAGGCTTTGGAAGCCCCTAGCCTGGGGCGCCCCAGGCCGTAAGCTTTGGGAGCCGCAGGCCTGGGGCGCCCCAGCCATTAGGATTTGGTATCCCCAGGTCTGGGGCGCCCCAGCCCTTAGGCATAGGGAGCTCCAGGCCTGGGACGCCCCAGCCCTAAGGCTTAGGGAGCTCCAGGCCAGGGGCGCCCCAACTCTTGGGCTTAGAGAGCCCCAGGCCTAGGGCGCAACAGCCCTTAGGCTTTGGGAGAACCAGGCCTGTGGGGCCCCAGCCCTTAGGCTTTGGGAGACCCAGGCCTGGGGCGCCCCACCCCTTAGGCTTTGGGAGACCCAGGCCTGGGGCGCCCCACCCCTTAGGCTTAGGGAGGCCCAGGCCTGGGGCGCCAGAGCCCTTAGGCATAGGGAGCCCCAGGCCTGGGGCGCCCCAGCCCTTACCCTTAGGGAGCTCCAGGCCTGTGGTCCCACATACCTTAGGTTTAGGGCGCCTAGCAATTGGGTTTAGGGAGAACCAGACCTGGGGCGCCCCAGCCCTTAGGCTTAGGGAGCCCCAGGCCTGGGGTGCCCCAGACATTAGGCTTTGAGAGCCCCAGGCCTGGGGTGCCCCAGCCTTTAGGCTTTGGGAACCCCTTGCCTGGGGAGCCCCAGCACTTAGGCTTTGGGAGCCCTAGGCCTGGGTCGCCCGAGCCCTTAGGCTTTGCGAGACCCTGGCCTGGGGCATCCCAGCCCTTAAGCTTTGGGAACCCCAGCCCTTAGGCTTTGGGAGCCGCAGGCCTGGGCGCCCCAGGCCTTAGAATTTGGGAGCCCCAGGCCTTCAGCGCCCAGCCCTTAGGCTTAGGGAACCCCAGGTCTGGGGCGCCCCAGCCCTTAGGCTTAGGGAGACCCAGGCCTGGGGCGCCCCAGCCCATAGGTTTAGGGATCCCCAGGCCTGGGATGCCCCAGCCCTTAGGCATAGGGAGCCCCAGGTCTGGGGCGCCCCAGCCCTTAGGCATAGGGAGACCCAGGCCTGGGGTGCCCCAGCCCTTAGGCATAGGGAGCCCCAGGTCTGGTGCGCCCCAGCCCTTAGGCATAGGGAGACCCAGGCCTGGGGCGCCCCAGCCCATAGGTTTAGGTATCCCCAGGCCTGGGGTGCCCCAGCCCTTAGGCATAGGGAGCCCCAGGTCTGGGGCGCCCCACCCCTTAGGCTTAGGGAGCCCCAGGCCTGGGGCGCCAGAGCCCTTAGGCATAGGGAGCCCAAGGCCTGGGGCGCCCCAGCCCTAGGCTTAGGGAGCCCCAGACCTGGGAAGCCCCAGTCCTTAGAATTTGGGAGCCCGAGGATTCGGCGCCCAGCCCTTAGGCATTCGTAGCCCCAGGCCTGAGGCGCCCCAGACCTGAGGTTTAGGGAGCTCCAGGCCAGGGGTGCCCCAGCTCTTGGGCTTTTAGAGCCCCAGGCCTAGGGCGCCCCAGGCCTTAGGCTTTGGGAGAACAAGGCCTGGGGGCCCCAGCCTTTAGGCTTTGGGAGAACCAGGCCTGGGGCACCCCAGCCATTAGGCTTTGGAAGCCCCTAGCCTGGGGCGCCCCAAGCCTTAAGCTTTGGGAGCCGCAGGCCTGGGGCGCCCCAGCCCTTAGGATTTGGTATCCCCAGGTCTGGGGCGCCCCAGCCATTAGGCATAGGGAGCTCCAGGCCTGGGACGCCCCAGTCATTAGGCTTAGGGAGCCAAAGGTTTGCGGCGCCCCAGGCCTTAGGCTTAGGGAGCCCCAGGATGGGGCACCCCTGCCCATAGGCTAGGGAGCCCCAGGCCTGGGGCTCCCCAGCCGTTAGGCTTTGGGAGCCCCAGGCCTGGGAGGCCCCAGCCTTTAGGTTTGGGAGCCCCATGCCAGGGGCGCCCCAGCCCTTAGGCTTAGGGAGCCCAAGAACTGGGGCGCCCCAGCTCTTAGGCTTTGGGAGCCCCAGACCTGGGTCGCCCCAGCCCTTAGGCTTATGGAGCCCCACGCTTGGGTCGCCACAGCCCTTAGGCTTAGGGAGCCCCAGGATTGGGGCACCCCTGCCCTTAGGCTAGGGAGCTCCAGGCCTGGGGCGCCCCAGCCGTTAGGCTTTGGGAGCCCCAGGCCTGGGACGCCCCAGCCCTTAGGCATAGGGAGACCCAGGCCTGGGGCGCCCCAGCCCTCAGGCTTAGGGATCCCCAGGCGTGGGGTGCCCCAGCCCTTAGGCATCGGGAGCCCCAGGTCTGGGGCGCCCCAGCCCTTAGGCATAGGGAGAACCAGGCCTGGGGCGCCCCAGCCCATAGGTTTAGGGATCCCCAGGCCTGGGGTGCCTCAGCCCTTAGGCCTAGGGAGCCCCTGGTCTGGGGCGCCCCAGCCCTTAGACTTTGGAAGCCCCAGGTCTGGGGTGCCCCAGCTCTTAGGCTTTGGGAACCCCATCCCTTAGGCTTAGGGAGCCCCAGGCCTGGAGCAACCCAGGTTTAGGCCTGGGGCGACCCAGCCCTTAGACTTTGGGAGCCCCAGGCCTGGGAAGCCCCAGCCCTTAGGTTTTGGGAGCCCCAGGCCTAGGAAGCCCCAGCCCTAAGGCTTAGGGAGCTTCAGGCAAGGGGCGCCCCAGCTCTTGGGCTTAGAGAGCCCCAGGCCTAGGGCGCCCCAGCCCTTAGGCTTTGGGAGAACCAGGCCTGGGGGGCCCAGCCTTTAGGCTTTGGGAGAACCAGGCATGGGGCGCCCCAGCCATTAGGCTTTGGGAGACCCAGGCCTGGGGTGCCCCACCCCTTAGGCTTAGGGAGCCCCAGGTCTGGGGCGCCCCAGCACTTAGGCATATGGAGACCCAGGCCTGGGGTGCCCCAGCCCATAGGTTTAGGGATCCCCAGGCCTGGGATGCCTCAACCCGTAGGCATAGGGAGCCCCAGGTCTGGGGTGCCCCAGCCCTTAGGCATAGGGAGACCCAGGCCTGGGGCGACCCAGCCTTTAGGCATAGGGAGCCCCAGGCCTGGGGGGCCCCAGCCCTTAGGCTTAGGGATCCCCAGGCCTGGGGTGCCCCAGCCCTTAGGCATAGGGAGCCCCAGGTCTGGGGCGCCCCAGCCCTTAGGCATAGGGAGATCCAGGCCTGGGGCGCCCCAGCCCATAGGTTTAGGGATCCCCAGGCCTGGGGTGCCCCAGCCCTTAGGCATAGAGAGCCCCATGTCTGGGGCGCCCCACCCCTTAGGCTTAGGGAGCCCCAGGCCTGGGGCGCCAGAGCCCTTAGGCATAGGGAGCCCAAGGCCTGGGGCGCCCCAGCCCTAGGCTTAGGGAGCCCCAGACCTGGGAAGACCCAGTCCTTAGAATTTGGGAGCCCGAGGCCTTCGGCGCCCAGCCCTTAGGCATTCGTAGCCCAGGCCTGAGGCGCCCCAGCCCTGAGGCTTAGGGAGCTCCAGGCCAGGGGCGCGCCAGCTCTTGGGCTTATAGAACCCCAGGCCTAGGGCGCCCCAGGCCTTAGGCTTTGGGAGAAAAAGGCCTGGGGGCCCCAGCCTTTAGGCTTTGGGAGAACCAGGCCTGGGGCACCCCAGCCATTAGGCTTTGGAAGCCCCTAGCCTGGGGCGCCCCAGGCCTTAAGCTTTGGGAGCCGCAGGCCTGGGGCGCCCCAGCCATTAGGATTTGGTATCCCCAGGTCTGGGGCGCCCCAGCCCTTAGGCATAGGGAGCTCCAGGCCTGGGACGCCCCAGCCATTATGCTTAGGGAGCCCCAGGTTTGCGGCGCCCCAGGCCTTAGGCTTAGGGAGCCCCAGGATTGGGGCACCCCTGCCCATAGGCTAGGGAGCCCCAGGCCTGGGGCTCCCCAGTCGTTAGGCTTTGGGAGCCCCAGGCCTGGGAGGCCCCAGCCTTTAGGTTTGGGAGCCCCATGCCAGGGGCGCCCCAGCCCTTAGGTTTAGGGAACCCAAGAACTGGGGCGCCCCAGCTCTCAGGCTTTGGGAGCCCCAGACCTGGGTCGCCCCAGCCCTTAGGCATATGGAGCCCCACGCTTGGGTCGCCACAGCCCTTAGGCTTAGGGAGCCCCAGGATTGGGCTGCCCCAGCCCTTAGGCATAGGGAGCCCCAGGTCTGGGGCGCCCCAGCCCTTAGGCATAGGGAGACCCAGGCCTGGGGCGCCCCAGCCCATAGGTTTAGGGTTCCCCAGGCCTGGGGTGCCTCAGCCCTTAGGCCTAGGGAGCCCCTGGTGTGGGGCGCCCCAGCCCTTAGACTTTGGGAGCCCCAGGCCTGGGGTGCCCCAGCTCTTAGGCTTTGGGAACCCCAGCCATTAGGCTTTGGAAGCCCCAGGACTGGGGCGCCCAGCCCTTAGGCTTTGGAAGCCCCAGGCGTGGGGCTCCCCAGCCCTTAGGCTTTGGGAGACCCAGGCCTGGGGCGCCCCATCCCTTAGGCTTAGGGAGCCCCAGGCCTGGAGCAACCCAGGTTTAGGCCAGGGCGACCCAGCCCTTAGACTTTGGGAGCCCCAGGCCTGGGAAGCCCCAGCCCTTAGGTTTTGGGAGCCCCAGGCCTAGGAAGCCCCAGCCCTAAGGCTTAGGGAGCTCCAGGCCAGGGGCGCCCCAACTCTTGGGCTTAGAGAGCCCCAGGCCTAGGGCGCCCCAGCCCTTAGGCTTTGGGAGAACCAGGCCTGGGGGGCCCCAGCCCTTAGGCTTTGGGAGACCCAGGCCTGGGGCGCCCCACCCCTTAGGCTTTGGGAGACCCAAGCCTGGGGCGCCCCACCCCTTAGGCTTAGGGAGGCCCAGGCCTGGGGCGCCAGAGCCCTTAGGCATAGGGAGCCCCAGGCCTGGGGCGCCCCAGCCCTTACCCTTAGGGCGCTCCAGGCCTGGGGTCCCACATACCTTAGGTTTAGGGCGCCTAGCAATTGGGTTTAGGGAGACCCAGACCTGGGGCGCCCCAGCCCTTAGGCTTAGGGAGCCCCAGGCCTGGGGTGCCCCAGACATTAGGCTTTGAGAGCCCCAGGCCTGGGGTGCCCCAGCCCTTAGGCTTTGGGAGACCCTGGCCTGGGGCATCCCAGCCCTTAAGCTTTGGGAACCCCAGCCCTTAGGCTTTGGGAGCCGCAGGCCTGGGCGCCCCAGGCCTTAGAATTTGGGAGCCCCAGGCCTTCAGCGCCCAGCCCTTAGGCTTAGGGAACCCCAGGTCTGGGGCGCCCCAGCCCTTAGGCATAGGGAGACCCAGGACTGGGGCGCCCCAGCCCATAGGTTTAGGGATCCCCAGGCCTGGGGTGCCTCAGCCCTTAGGTCTAGGGAGCCCCTGGTCTGGGGCGCCCCAGCCCTTAGACTTTGGGAGCCCCAGGTCTGGGGTGCCCCACCTCTTAGGCTTTGGGAACCCCATCCCTTAGGCTTAGGGAGCCCCAGGCCTGGAGCAACCCAGGTTAGGCCTGGGGCGACCCAGCCCTTAGACTTTGGGAGCCCCAGGCCTGGGAAGCCCCAGCCCTTAGGTTTTGGGAGCCCCAGGCCTAGGAAGCCCCAGCCCTAAGGCTTAGGGAGCTCCAGGCCAGGGGCGCCCCAACTCTTGGGCTTAGAGAGCCCCAGGACTAGGGCGCCCCAGCCCTTAGATTTTGGGAGAACCAGGCCTGGGGTGCCCCAGCCCTTAGGCTTTGGGAGGCCCAGGCCTGGGGCGCCGCACCCCTTAGGCTTACGGAGCTCCAGGCCTGGGGCGCCAGAGCCCTTAGGCATAGGGAGCCCCAGGCCTGGGGCGCCCCAGCCCTTACCCTTAGGGCGCTCCAGGCCTGGGGTCCCACATACCTTAGGTTTAGGGCGCCTAGCAATTGGGTTTAGGGAGCCCCAGACCTGGGGCGCCCCACCCTTAGGCTTAGGGAGCCCCAGGCCTGGGGTGCCCCAGACATTAGGCTTTGAGAGCCCCAGGCCTGGGGTGCCCGACCCCTTAGGCTTTGGGAACCCCTTTCCTGGGGCGCCCCAGCACTTAGGCTTTGGAAGCCTAGGCCTGGGTCGCCCGAGCCCTTAGGCTTTGGGAGACCCTGGCCTGGGGCATCCCAGCCCTTAAGCTTTGGGAACCCCAGCCCTTAGGCTTTGGTAGCCGCAGGCCTGGGCGCCCCAGGCCTTAGAATTTGGGAGCCCCAAGGCTTCAGCGCCCAGCCCTTAGGCTTTCGGAGCCCCAAGCTTGTGGCTCCCAGCCCTTAAGTTTAGGGAGTCCCAGACCAGGCGCGCCAGAGCCCTTAGGCATAGGGAGCCCAAGGCCTGGGGCGCCCCAGCCCTAGGCTTAGGGAGCCCCAGACCTGGGAAGCCCCAGTCCTTAGAATTTGGGAGCCCGAGGCCTTCGGCGCCCAGCCCTGAGGCTTAGGGAACTCCAGGCCAGGGGCGCCCCAGCTCTTGGGCTTATATAGCCCCAGGCATAGTGTGCCCCAGGCCTTAGGCTTTGGGAGAACAAGGCCTGGGGGCCCCAGCCTTTAGGCTTTGAGAGAACCAGGCCTGGGGCACCCCAGCCGTTAGGCTTTGGAAGCCCCTAGCCTGGGGCGCCCCAGGCCTTAAGCTTTGGGAGCCGCAGGCCTGGGGCGCCCCAGCCCTTAGGATTTGGTATCCCCAGGTCTGGGGCGCCCCAGTCCTTAGGCATAGGGAGCTCCAGGCCTGATACGCCCCAGCCATTAGGCTTAGGGAGCCCCAGGATTGGGGCACCCCTGCCCTTAGGCTAGGGAGCTCCAGGCCTGGGACGCCCCAGCCCTTAGGCATAGGGAGACCCAGGCCTGGGGCGCCCTAGCCCTCAGGCTTAGGGATCCCCAGGCCTGGGGTGCCCCAGCCCTTAGGCATAGGGAACCCCAGGTCTGGGGCGCCCCAGCCCTTAGGGTAGGGAGACCCAGGCCTGGGGCGCCCCAGCCCTTAGACTTTGGGAACCCCAGGCCTGGGGTGCCCCAGCCCTTAGGCTTTGGGAAACCCAGCCATTAGGTTTCGGAAGCCCCAGGACTGGGGCGCCCAGCCCTTAGGCTTTGGGAGCCTCAGGCGTGGGGCGCCCCAGCCCTTAGGCGTTGGGAGACCCAGGCCTGGGGCGCCCCACCTCTTAGGCTAAGGGAGCCCCAGGCCGGGAGCGACCCAGGTTTAGGCCTTGGGCGACCCAGCTCTTAGGCTTTGGGAGCCCCAGGCATGGGAAGCCCCAGCCCTTTGGTTTTGGGAGGCCCAGGCCTGGGAAGTCCCAGCCCTAAGGCTTAGGGAGCTCCAGGCCAGGGGCGCCCCAGCTCTTGGGCTTAGAGAGCCCCAGGCCTAGGGCGCCCCAGCCCTTAGGCTTTGGGAGAACCAGGCCTGGGGGTCCCCAGCCGTTAGGCTTTGGAAGCCCCTAGCCTGGGGCGCCCCAGGCCTTAAGCTTTGGGAGCCGCAGGCCTGGGGCGCCCCAGCCCTTATGCTTTGGTATTCCCAGGTCTGGGGCGCCCCAGCCCTTAGGCATAGGGAGCTCCAGGCCTGGGACGCCCCAGACCTTAGGCTTAGGTAGCCCCAGGCCTGCGGCGCCCCAGGCCTTAGTCTTAGGGAGCCCCAGGATTGGGGCACCCCTGCCCATAGGCTAGGGAGCCCCAGGTCTGGGGCGCCCCAGCCCTTAGGCATAGGGAGACCCAGGCCTGGGGCGCCCCAGCCCTTAGGCTTAGGGATCCCCAGGCCTGGGGTTCCCCAGCCCTTAGGCATAGGGAGCCCAAGGTCTGGGGCGCCCCAGCCCTTAGGCATAGGGAGACCCAGGCCTGAGGCGCCCCAGCCCATAGGTTTAGGGATCCCAAGGCCTGGGGTGCCCCAGCCCTTAGGCATAGGGAGCCCCAGGCTTGGGACGCCCCACCCTTTAGGCTTAGGGAGCCCCAGGCCTGGGGCGCCAGAGCCCTTAGGCATAGGGAGCCCAAGGCCTGGGGCGCCCCAGCCCTAGGCTTAGATAGCCCCAGACCTGGGAAGCCCCAGTCCTTAGAATTTGTGACCCCGAGGCCTTCGGCGCCCAGCCCTTAGGCTTTCATAGCCCCAGGCCTGAGGCGCCCCAGCCCTGAGGCTTAGGGAGCTCCAGGCCAGGGGCGCCCGAGCTCTTGGGCTTATAGAGCCCCAGGCCTAGGGCGCCCCAGGCCTTAGGCTTTGGGAGAACCAGGCCTGGGGCACCCCAGCAGTTAGGCTTTGGAAGCCCCTAGCCTGGGGCGCCCCAGGCCTTAAGCTTTGGGAGCCGCAGGCCTGGGGCGCCCCAGCCCTTAGGATTTGGTATCCCAAGGTCTGGGGCGCCCCAGCCGTTAGGCATAGGGAGCTCCAGGCCTGGGACGCCCCAGCCATTAGGCTTAGGGAGCCCCAGGTTTGCGGCGCCCCAGGCCTTAGGCTTAGGGAGGCCCAGGATTGGGGCACCCCTGCCCATAGGCTAGGGAGCCCCAGGCCTGGGGCTCCCCAGCCGTTAGGCTTTGGGAGCCCCAGGCCTGGGAGGCCCCAGCCCTTAGGTTTGGGAGCCCCATGCCAGGGGCGCCCCAGCCCTTAGGCTTAGGGAGCCCAAGAACTGGGGCGCCCCAGCTCTTAGGCTTTGGGAGCCCCAGACCTGGGGCGCCCCAGCCCTTAGGCTTATGGAGCCCCACGCTTGGGTCGCCAGAGCCCTTAGGCTTAGGGATCCCCAGGATTGGGGCACCCCTGCCCTTAGGCTAGGGAGCTCCAGGCCTGGGACGCCCCAGCCCTTAGGCATAGGGAGACCCAGGCCTGGGGCGCCCTAGCCCTCAGGCTTAGGGATCCCCAGGCCTGGGGTGCCCCAGCCCTTAGGCATAGGGAGCCCCAGGTCTGGGGCGCCCCAGCCCTTAGGCATAGGGAGACCCAGGCCTGGGGCGCCCCAGCCCTTAGACTTTGGGAACCCCAGGCCTGGCTTGCCCCAGCCCTTAGGTTTTGGGAAACCCAGCCATTAGGCTTCAGAAGCCCCAGGACTGGGGCGCCCAGCCCTTAGGCTTTGGGAGCCTCAGGCGTGGGGCGCCCCAGCCCTTAGGCGTTGGGAGACCCAGGCCTGGGGCGCCCCACCCCTTAGGCTTAGGGAGCCCCAGGCCGGGAGCGACCCAGGTTTAGGCCTGGGGCGACCCAGCCCTTAGGCTTTGGGAGCCCCAGGCATGGGAAGCCCCAGCCCTTTGATTTTGGGAGCCCCAGGCCTGGGAAGTCCCAGCCCTAAGGCTTAGGGAGCTCCAGGCCAGGGGCGCCCCAGCACTTGGGCTTAGAGAGCCCCAGGCCTAGGGCGCCCCAGCCCTTAGGCTTTGGGAGAACCAGGCCTGGGGTGCCCCAGCCGTTAGGCTTTGGAAGCCCCTAGCCTGGGGCGCCCCAGGCCTTAAGCTTTGGGAGCCGCAGGCCTGGGGCACCCCAGCCCTTAGGCTTTGGTATTCCCAAATCTGGGGCGCCCCAGCCCTTAGGCATAGGGAGCTCCAGGCCTGGGACGCCCCAGACCTTAGGCTTAGGTAGCCCCAGGCCTGCGGCGCCCCAGGCCTTAGTCTTAGGGAGCCCCAGGATTGGGGCACCCCTGCCCATAGGCTAGGGAGCCCCAGGCCTGGGGCTCCCCAGCCGTTAGGCTTAGGGATCCCCAGGCCTGGGGTGCCCCAGCCCTTAGGCATAGGGAGCCCCAGGTCTGGGGCGCCCCAGCCCTTAGGCATAGGGAGACCCAGGCCTGGGGCGCCCCAGCCCATAGGTTTAGGGATTCCCAGGCCTGGGATGCCCCAGCCCTTAGGCATAGGGAGCCCCGGGTCTGGGGCGCCCCAGCCCTTAGGCATAGGGAGACCCAGGCCTGGGGCGCCCCAGCCCTTACGCATAGGGAGCCCCAGGACTGGGGCGCCCCAGCCCTTAGGCTTAGGGATCCCCAGGCCTGGGGTGCCCCAGCCCTTAGGCATAGGGAGCCCAAGGTCTGGGGCGCCCCAGCCCTTAGGCATAGGGAGACCCAGGCCTGGGGCGCCCCAGCCCATAGGTTTATGGATCCCAAGGCCTGGGGTGTCCCAGCTCTTAGGCATAGGGAGCCCCAGGCTTGGGACGCCCCACCCTTTAGGCTGAGGGAGCCCCAGGCCTGGGGCGCCAGAGCCCTTAGGCATAGGGAGCCCAAGGCCTGGGGCGCCCCAGCCCTAGGCTTAGGGAGCCCCAGAACTGGGAAGCCCCAGTCCTTAGAATTTGGGACCCCGAGGCCTTCGGCGCCCAGCCCTTAGGCTTTCGTAGCCCCAGGCCTGAGGCGCCCCAGCCCTGAGGCTTAGAGAGCTCGAGGCCAGGGGCGCCCCAGCTCTTGGGATTATAGAGCCCCAGGCCTAGGGCGCCCCAGGCCTTAGGCTTTGGGAGAACAAGGCCTGGGGGCCCCAGCCTTTAGGCTTTGGGAGAACCAGGCCTGGGGCACCCCAGCCGTTAGGCTTTGGAAGCCCATAGCCTGGGGCGCCCCAGGCCTTAAGCTTTGGGAGCCGCAGGCCTGGGGCGCCCCAGCCCTTAGGATTTGGTATCCCCAGGTCTGGGGCGCCCCAGCCGTTAGGCATAGGGAGCTCCAGGCCTGGGACGCCCCAGCCATTAGGCTTAGGGAGCCCCAGGTTTGCGGCGCCCCAGGCCTTAGGCTTAGGGAGCCCCAGGATTGGGGCTCCCCTTCCCATAGGCTAGGGAGCCCTAAGCCTGGGGTTCCCCAGCCGTTAGGCTTTGGGAGCCCCAGGCCTGGGAGGCCCCAGCCCTTAGGTTTGGGAGCCCCATGCCAGGGGCGCCCCAGCCCTTAGGCTTAGGGAGCCCAAGAATTGGGACGCCCCAGCTCTTAGGCTTTGGGAGCCCCAGACCTGGGGCTCCCCAGCCCTTAGGCTTATGGAGACCCACGCTTGGGTGGCCACAGCCCTTAGGCTTAGGGAGCCCCAGTATTGGGGCACCACTGCCCTTAGCCTAGGAAGCTCCAGGCCTGGGGCGCCCCAGCCGTTAGGCTTTGGGAGCCCCAGGCCTGGGACTCCCCAGCCCTTAGGCATAAGAAGACCCAGGCCTGGGACGCCCCAGCCCTCAGGCTTAGGGATCCCCAGGCCTGGGGTGCCCCAGCACTTAGGCATAGGGAGCCCCAGGTATGGGGCGCCCCAGCCCTTATGCATAGGGAGACCCAGGCCTGGGGTGCCTCAGCACATAGGTTTAGGGATCCCCAGGCCTGGGGTGCCTCAGCCCTTAGGCATAGGGAGCCCCTGGTCTGGGGCGCCCCAGCCCTTAGACTTTGGGAGCCCCAGGCCTGGGGTGCCCCAGCTCTTAGGCTTTGGGAACCCCAGCCATTAGGCTTCGGAAGCCCCAGGACTGGGGCGCCCAGCCCTTAGGCTTTGGGAGCCCCAGGCGTGGGGCGCCCCAGCCCTTAGGCTTTGGGAGAACCAGGCCTGGGGCGCCCCACCCCTTAGGCTTAGGGAGCCCCAGGCCTGGGAAGCCCCAGCCCTTAGGTTTTGGGAGCCCCTGGCCTGGGAAGCCCCAGCCCTAAGGCTTAGTGAGCTCCAGGCCTAGGGCGCCCCAGCCCTTAGGCTTTGGGAGAACCAGGCCTGGGGGGCCCCAGCCTTTAGGCTTTGGGAGAACCAGGCCTGGGGCGCCCCAGCCGTTAGGCTTTGGAAGCCCCTAGCCTGGGGCGCCCCAGGCCTTAAGCTTTGGGAGCCGCAGGCCTGGGGCGCCCCAGCCCTTAGGCTTTGGTATTCACAGGTCTGGGGCGCCCCAGCCCTTAGGCATAGGGAACTCCAGGCCTGGGAAGCCCCAGCCCGTAGGCTTAGGGATCCCCAGGCCTGGGGTGCCCCAGCCCTTAGGCATAGGGAGCCCCAGGTCTGGGGCGCCCCAGCCCTTAGGCATAGGGAGACCCAGGCCTGGGGCGCCCCAGCCCATAGGTTTAGGGATCCCCAGGCCTGGGGTGCCCCAGCCCTTAGGCATAGGGAGCCCAGTCTCCCTATGCCTAAGAGCTGGGGCGCCCCAGCCCATAGGTTTAGGGATCCCCAGGCCTGGGGTGCCCCAGCCCTGAGGCATAGGGAGCCCCAGGTCTGGGGCGCCCCAGCCCTTTGGCATAGGGAGACCCAGGCCTGGGGCACCCCATCCCTTAGGCTTAGGGATCCCCAGGCCTGGGGTGCCCCAGCCCTTAGGCATAGGGAGCCCCAGGTCTGGGGCGCCCCAGCCCTTAGGCATAGGGAGACCCAGGCCTGGGGCGATCCAGCCCATAGGTTTAGGGATCCCCAGGCCTGCGGTGTCCCAGCCCTTAGGCATAGGGAGCCCCAGGTCCGGGGCGCCCTACCCCTTAGGCTTAGGGAGCCCCAGGCCTGGAGCGACCCAGGTTTAGGCCTGGGGCGACCCAGCCCTTAGGCTTTGGGAGCCTCAGGCCTGGGAAGCCCCAGCCCTTAGGTTTTGGGAGCCCCAGGCCTGGGAAGCCCCAGCCCTAAGGCTTAGGGAGTTCCCGGCCAGGGGAGCCCCAGCTCTTGGGCTTAGAGAGCCCCGGGCCTATGGCGCCCCAGCCCTTAGGCTTTGGGAGAACCAGGCCTGGGGGGCCCCAGCCTTTAGGCTTTGGGAGAACCAGGCCTGGGGCGCCCCAGCCGTTAGGCTTTGGAAGCCCCTAGCCTGGGGCGCCCCAGGCCGTAAGTTTGGGAGCCGCAGGCCTGGGGCGCCCCAGCCCTTAGGCTTTGGTATTCCCAGGTCTGGGGCGCCCCAGCCCTTAGGCATAGGGAACTCCAGGCCTGGGAAGCCCCAGCCCGTAGGCTTAGGGATCCCCAGGCCTGGGGTGCCCCAGCCCTTAGGCATATTGAGCCCCAGGTCTGGGGCGCCCCAGCCCTTAGGCATAGGGAGACCCAGGCCTGGGGTGCCCCAGCCCATAGGTTTAGGGATCCCCAGGCCTGGGGTGCTCTAGCCCTTAGGCATAGGGAGCCCCAGGTCTGGGGCGCCCCAGCCCTTAGGCATAGGGAGCCCCAGGCCTGGGGCGCGCCAGCCCTTAGGCTTAGGGATCCCCAGGCCTGGGGTGCCGCAGCCCTTAGGCATAGGGAGCCCCAGGTCTGGGGCGCCCTAGCCCTTAGGCATAGGGAGAGCAGGCCTGGAGCGCCCCAGCCCATAGGTTTAGGGATCCCAAGGCCTGTGGTGCCCCAGCCCTTAGGCATAGGGAGCCCCAGGTCTGAGCGTCCCAGCCCTTAGGCATAGGGAGACCCAGGCCTGGGGCGCCCCAGCCCATAGGTTTAGGGATCCCCAGGCCTGGGGTGCCCCAGCCCTTAGGCATAGGGAGCCCCAGGTCTGGGGCACCCCAGCCCTTAGACATAGGGAGACCCAGGCCTGGGGCGCCCCAGCCCTTAGGCATAGGGAGCCCCAGGCCTCGGGCGCCCCAGCCCTTAGGCTTAGGGATCCCCAGGCCTGGGGTGTCCCAGCCCTTAGGCATAGGGAGCCCCAGGTCTGGGGCACCCCAGCCCTTAGGCATAGGGAGACCCAGGCCTGGGGCGCCCGAGCCCATAAGTTTAGGGATCCCCAGGCCTGGGGTGCCCCAGCCCTTAGGCATAGGGAGCCCCAGGTCTGAGGGGCCCCAGCCCTTAGGCATAGGGAGACCCAGGCCTGGGGCGCCCCAGCCCTTAGGTTTAGGGAGACCCAGACCTGGGGCGCCCCACACTTAGGTTTAGGGAGCCCCAGGCCTGGGGCGCCCCAGACATTAGGCTTTAAGAGCCCCTGGCCTGGGGGGCCCCAGCCCTTAGGCTTTGGGACCCACAGGCCTGGGGCACCCCAGCTCTTAGGCTTTGGGAGCCCCAGGCCTGGGGCACCCCAGCCCTTAGGCTTAGGGAGCCCCCACTGGGGCTCCCCATCACAGCCAATTAACAGATAGGAAGGGACCCAGGGGCACTGCTGGGGGAGCAAGGGTGCTGGAGGAAACAAATTCCACACTTGAGGAACTCCAGCTCCTAATGGTAGCCCAGGAAACACGGTCAGTCTCAGCAGACCTGGCCCACGTACCTCTACACTCCAGAAGCAGGAGGAATGATACAGAGCTGAATAAACCTTGCCCACTTTCTTGGGGTCCTTCACATCCCAGACATAAATACTATGGTCATTGTACACACAAGACAGCCACTGAGTTACAGGATCAAAGGTCAAGGCGATGGTGACCGGATTCTTCGCATTGGCCACTCCAGCCAAAAGGCGACTGAGGAAAGAAGGGGGCAGGGTGTCCAGGGCAGACAGGGCAAACTGGTGAGTGAGCGCTAATGAAATGGGGCACTCAAGGGAGGAGCAGCAGGTTGGCCAGCAGTCACTGGAGAAAGAATGCAGCGGCTGGCCTGGCATTCTTTGCTATGGGGCTCTCCAAAAGAACACAAGCTATTTCATAGCCCCCAACGTCAGGCGGGGACAGTGTGTGGCCGTGATGCAGCCAAGCAGATGTCAGGCCCTTCTAGACTCACGTCAGAGGACAATGAAGGACACTGTGCAAGCCACACCCATGGTCATATATCATTTCCTACCAAATGCAGATTTAGTACCCTCCTGCCCTGAAAGAGAAATTAATATACCCAACTGCAGAACTGCCCCGCTTCCTGACAGCACTGAAACCAGAGCAAAACTTCACTTCCAGCAATCACCCAACCCAAGGCCCGAGGCTACAATAAGCCCTTCCTACCGCAGCTGCAACCCAGGACCACCCTGAGGGAGAAAGGCCTGCTCCATCAGGTTTCCAGTCTCTCTCAGAAACCTTAAGGAACTGCCCGTCTGTCCTAGCTGTGGTCTTTACAGGACAATGCACTACCACACGGCAGACTCAGATTACCACGGTTGCCCACACTGAGCAAGAATTGCTAAAAGACCCACTTGTGCTTGACTGCAAGGGTCTTCCCAGAGGTCTATGTGTGCCCTCCTCTCCTTGCAGCATGCCAAGGATGGCCTGGCACAGAGTGGGGCTCTGACAGGACTCAGGGGCCCACCCACACCGCTCACCTGGCCTCTGTGATGCTGGCAATGTCTGTCCCCAGGGCATGGGGCCGGGTCAGCGTGCTGAGGAAGTGCAGTTTGGAGGGGTTGAAAAGGCGCACGGTGCCATCATTACAGCCACAGAAGATGTAGTCCTGGCTCACCGAGATGCAGTGGGCCACTCTGGTCTGTGAGCACAGAAGCCCCAGTCAGCAAGGGCGTCTACCCACTCCTTCACCCGACACTTCAACAGCCATGAGCCAAGAGGCAAGGACAAGTGCAAGGCAGGCCAGCTGCCATGGCCGGAGCCCCTCAATGCCCCTCCCTCTAACAGCAGCTGGCCAGAGGGCCCACAGCCCCTTGCAATTAGGGGAAACGAGTCAGCAAGACTTATAAGGCACCTGAGGTTTAGGAAAAGACACACTCAGAAAAGGCCGGCCAAGAGAAAGGCAGCAGAGGCAGCAGACAGGGCCAGCACCCTTACTGTGATGCTGTCTTTGTGCTGAGCAGAAGAGGAAAGCAGAGGAAGAGGCAGAGACAGAGAGCGCGAGCGAGCAGAGAGGTTCCCAAACACCTTCCTCCGCCTGGGGCCTCCCCCAGCGTGCATGCAGACCCCGCTGCTAGCCCAAGGACCCCCGGAGCCTGGAGGTGACAGACAGGAGGGTGCCGACAAAGCATTCACTTACCCTCAGCTCCACCCCCTTGTCCAACAGTCTCCAGTCACTGAACTCGCACAGCTGCCCCGAGGATGTGATACAGAAGGTGCTGTCAGCCTTTTTCTCGCGGCCACAGGCTACATCAGTGAACAGGTTGTTCCGCAGGTCCCCCACCAGCCCGGAGCGGCCCAACAGGGGCACAGTGTCATTCACCTGTGGAGGCACACCACAGGTGCCACCCACCCACCCACCCTGCAGACTACCCCCTGGAAAGCAGTCCCTGGGGAGAGAGGGAAAAGGCTTCCCTTGCAGATTGACATAGCACCTGGCCCAGCTGAGACTTCCAAGGAGCTTTTGAGCATGCAGAAGGGGGCGCAGGTGGAACAGATCTGGGCAGACCCCAGCCTGGTGGCTACTTGCTGCCTCACCTTTGAGGTCTTGCTGTCATCAAGGTACCAGAATTTGATGTGCCGGTTGCCTGCAAGGACAAAGTAGCTGCAGTCCTCAGAGAAGGATACTGCTGTCACCCGACTGGACACCTTGTTGGAAGCCACTACAATGTTTTTCTGGAGAGAAAGTCAAGGGAAATCAAGGCTCTGCTTCTAGGAGGTGAGGGAAAAGAAACTTACACACTGAAGGAGGTTAGACAATCTGTGAACTTGACCTCTCCTTCTGCCCATTCTTCAGCATCCTAGATACCCAGTAGCTCCTTTCTGCTCAGAGTTCTCTAGAAAGGGACTGAGGCCAGCAGGCGGAAGTGAAGGACACCTGTCAGCAGTTTCTTGGCTCCCCTCCCGGCCCTGCCTGTCCTGAGGCCAGCAGCCCACTCACCTTCCAGGCCCAGACATTGACGATCATGTCATGCTGGTAGCCCACTGAGACAATGTACTTGGCGCTGGGTGAGAAGCCACATACGCCACGCCATACTTATGCTCCTGAAGCTCCGCCACCTGGCTGCGCTCCGACACGTCCCATACCCGCACATCAGGCATGTGTCCATTCTGCGGGGACGAAGACCCCGAAGTAAAGGCCAGAGGCAGCCAGCTCCCTCCCCATCCACGGAGGCCTGGCCCTCCCAGCCACTGGACAAGAGCCTGCACATAAATGAAGGACACCTAACCTAATGTGCCTGCACATGAATCAAGGACACCCCCGGAGGGAATGTGATCAGTGTTGAGGAACAGGGACTTTCAGGGATGGGCTCCTGGCGTGATTTGGATGGGCAAGAACCACCACTCCTGCGGTTTACTCCCACAGCCTCACAGGGCAAGTCTATGGGAGGGCAGCCCTATTCCACACTGTGACCAGCAAGGGGACTCAAGGGATAAGCAATGTTTTAAGGAGGTGTTTTCCAAAATGTGGTTCCCAAATTGGCAGCTTCAGCCTCATCTGGAACTCCTTCTTAGCATTGCAAACTGAAGAGAGCCACCCCAGACCTGCTGAGCCCGAGAGCCAGCAGTCTGTACCACGGGGTCACCATAGCACTTCTGACGCAGGCTGCAGCCTAAGAACACTGCTCTAGGGCAGACCAAACACCCAAAGTGGACACCAATACAGAAAGTCAAACTTGGCACCAGTCCTATGCGGGCGGCAGGCTGTCACTCTCTGCTAAGGCCAGGCCACCCCCTCTGCAGTGCCTGAGCTTCCTTCCTCACTCACCTCGCCGGTGACAAGGTACTTGCCTTCAGAAGAGAAGGCAAGGGCAGTGATGGTTTTCCTGAATGGAATGGGGGCAGGCTCAAGAGGGGCACTGGCAGCCTGGCCCAGGTCTGGCCTCTCACAGTCCCCTCTCAAAACAAGGGCAGCAAACCCGCCCTCCCTGTGCTGCTTCCCTTCCAGGCCTGGGGCCCAAAAGGGCCCAGTGCCAAAGAGAAGCAGGTGGCACCCCTCTGGCCGTCCCTGGGGAAAGGTGGCACTCCCCAAAGCCCCAGAGCCCATTTACCTGGAGCTGTTGAGGATGTGGTGCTGCTTGTGTTTCCGGGGATTGAAGAGCACAACCATACACCTGGGGAGAGGGAGAGGGGAGCACAGCCTTAGCACCCCACCTCAGTGGCTCAGCCCAGAGGACCCCACGTTGCCAGAGTGCAGCTGGCTCCTGGCAGCACTCTTCTGCCTTTCTCCACATCTGTAGCCCCACAGGGTGCAAGGGCCTTTAGGGAGCCCTGCCTGCCCAGTGCTCTGTGCACCAGCACCATCAGCCATGCCCCATAGTGATGGGGTGGCCGGTCTTCCCAGAGCCCTTGTCCCTACCCCAGGGCAGAGGGCAGAGAGAAGGATGCACATGATTTGGGTAAGAACAGGCCTCAGCTGTGCCCTTGTTTACAGACCTCCTGGTTTCCAGGAGAGAGTGGGATCTCTCATGTCTGCACCCATGTGTGTACTTGGCAAGAGCCAGCCCTCCACATGTTGGATGAGGAAGCAAGTGGAAGGTCAGGGCCCAGGGCCAGGCCTGCAGGGAGACTAAGGGGGATGGAGAGGCAGAAAACTGCCTGAGCGAGGGAACTTCATGGAGCTGCTTGCCCACGTCAGACTCTTTAGCCCAAAGAGCCTGAGCAGCACCATTCTAACAGCCTCCAGGCTCCCTCTCCAGTCAGGCAGCAAGGCTGGGTGAGATTGCATGGAGACTGAAATTCAAGAGTGAACTCGAGAGAGGGAGGCAGGTAAGAGTCAGGGACAAGGAGCTGGGAGCCAACAGCTCGCCAGTGTCTCAGGGGCCATGGCGCTCAGCAGGTTTAGGCCCTCTGCCCAGCTGTCCCCTCTCTTCATTAGCACTATGCCTACTACTTGCTATTAGCTGGCCACAGCGAGCCTGGAGCCTGCTCCCCCAGGTAAGGGGGTCGACTGCATAGACGGAGGAGAGACTCAGTAGAAGGCTACTTGTCCCAACACTGCTTTTTACAACAGGAAGCAGACACAGGACCCGCATCTGGACCCCACTGCTTGCAGATGGGAGCAGGAGCTGCAGCACAGGGCTTGGTCTCTTCTGCAGACAGAGGCCTCTGGCTCGGCTCAATGAGCCAGTTCGCTATGCAAATTCCACTGTCAACTAGGGATTCTGGGATCTTGGAGGTGCACCAGGTAAGCTCATAGCTGGCTACCAGGCTGATTGACAGCCTTAGATGCCTAAGCAACGCCCTCTTCTCCTCAGAGGCCCCCCCCATCCTTTTTCACCCTCTTTTTCTTTGTTCTCTTTATTATCTCCTTTCTCTCTTTAAACCGATTTGAAGACCCCTGCTCTCCACATCCCTTGAATGAGAAAAACAAGATGACGTTAGAAACACGCAGATACACACCTGCCCAGTTGCTCTGAAGGACAGTCTAATACATGGGACTGGCCTATCTCCTCTAAAACAGAGCTGCCTGCACAGAGGATGAAAGGAACTGTGCTCAAACACTCAACCACATTCACTGTCGCTGAGTCGATTCTGACTCACAGTGACCCTACAGAACACAGCAAAACTGCCCCTGTGGGTTTCTGATACGAACTATCTAGGGGACCACAAAGTGTCATCTTTCTCCTTTGGAGTGCCTGGTGGGGCCTAACTGCTGTCCTTGCCGTTAGAACCCCAACACAGAACCATGACACCCTCAGATATCTGGGCATCCAAAATTGAGAGATAAAGACCACTAAGGAATAGAGACAGGGTTCACAAACATGGCTTCTGATTTCGGGTATTTTTACAAATACACACACACACACACACACACACACACACACACTCACACCCAAATGCATACCCATACCCTTGCAGAATCTCTGGAAGGCGTCTGACTTCATGTCCTTTTTACACACACACACACACACACACACACACACACACACACCTTGCAGGATCACTACAGGGCTTCTGATTTTGTTTCCTTTTACACACACACACACACACACACACTCACACTAACACTCATACCCAGGCAGAATCACTAGAGGGCTTCTGACATCGTGTCCTTTTTATACACAAACACACATACACACCGTTGCAGAATCTCTAAAAGGCTTCTGATTTACTGTCCTTTAAATACACACACACACACACACACACACACTTGCAGAACCTCTGGAGGGCTTCTGACGTCGTGTCTTTTTTACACACTCACACACACACATATACACACATGCACGCACCCTTGCAGAATATCTGGAGGGATTCTGATTTCCTGTCCTTTTTACACGCACACACCCACACACACACACACACACTCACAATCTTACCCTTCCAGAATCTCCTTAGGGCTTCGGACTTCAGGTCCTTTTTCCAAACACACACATACATGCACCCTTGCAGAATCTTCAGAGGACTTCTGACTTCGTGTCCTTTTTACACACCCACTCACACTCATACCATTGAAGAATCTCTAGAGGGCTTTTGACATCTTGTCCTTTATACACACACACACACACACACGCACACCCTTGCTGAATCTCTGGAGGGCTTCTAAAGTCACGTCCTTTTTACATACAAACACACACATCCTTGCAGAATCTGTAGAGGGCTTCTGACTTCGTGTTCTTTTTACACACACACACACACACATTCACACACATACCCTTCCATAATCTCTGGATGTCTTCTGACTTCGTGTTCTTTTTCCACACACACACACACACAAACACACACACACACTCACACCCTTGCAGAATCTCTGGAGAGGGTTTGAACGACCCTGTTGGTCATGGTATGTTGTGTGACTAGAAGTGTATATGAGCAGAGAATCCATCAGAGAACAATTACTGAAGTCTATAGAGCAGGGGTCAGGGATACACTGCGGGTCTCTCGGTCCATGCATGTGGCTCTGAAGTAAAATGGAAACCTTTTCAAGGACAGTTATTATTCAGACAATGGTGATTGAAGTTGCAAAAATATATTTTTTTATCTCAAAGAATGTTTCAATTGTTGTGAGAGACAAAGTAGGCTCTTCTGTCTCAAAAGTTTGCCTCCCCAGATGTAGATCAAGATGGCGGCTATGTCTAGAAACAGTCACTTCACATTTTGATATTTTTGCTTAATAAAGTGTCTGTGGTTTTAGAGCAATGCTTTCTGACTTACCCTCACATACTTTTACAGAATAAGTGATGAAGCAGCTGCTTGGACTGGGTGGGCACAGGGAAGCTGGGAAGGGTGAGGACCAGGAACAATCACTAGATAATAAATTATTTAATACATCTGCATCTGGACTGTGGCTCCAGAGCTACAACTCCGGTGCTGTGCAGCACATATCTTCCAGTTTGAAACAAAATTGAAGTCAATTATTATCTTCCTCATCAGTCATCATTTCCTATGGTTCTGGAAATTGGCAGTACTAAGCTAGCAAATTCTTCTGTGCGGTTGCCATCTGGCAATGGCTTATGATGGAGACATATCACACAGCTTCCCCACTGGTGTACTTGACAATGGCCACTGGTGTTTGTTGGAACTTTAAGAGGGACTAGTGTCAGCATCTGCATGTGGCCTCTTCATCACACTTCCTCACAGCAAGGGGACTAGACTCCGAGGGTCTTGTACAGAGAAAGAGCCAGGTGGGAGCTGTATTACCTCAGAAGTCACACCGCACCTCACCTGCCAAACTTGACTCCTGGAGAGTCATAACGCCGGCGTGGGTTCAAAGGAGGAAACATAGACTCCAACTTGGGATGCAGAATGACAAGATTCTGGAAGAGCTTGTAGGGAAGAAAGAATCCCTTGAAGGCATTTTGTGAGCTACAGTCTTCCCCAGGACATAAACCTTAACTGGGCAACTCAGTGGTAGCCTTGCCAACTCTGGCTGGTGAGTTCCAGTGACTTTCTTTTGAAGGGAGGAAAGGCAAATTTGGAAGGGAACCCTCAGAAGCCCCCAAGTGGCCTGGAACCTCACCTTGGCAGACACCCACTGAGAGATCCTTCCTCCTTCAGGGAGTTAAGCTGGGCGAGAGGATGGTAGCTGGAAGGACAAAAGGAATTGACTAATACTCTGGAATTACATCACTCACTCTCTTTGTAAGTTTTTCACTATTGTTCTTGTCCTGTGTTGAATCTATCTTTTCCTTACTCTCCCCTAGGACCTTCCCCTTAGATATGGGGCTGCGGGGACGGGTTGATTGATCTGTGCTGAAATCAGGGAGGTAGGTAGTAATAGAGGGAACCCGTTACTACTCCCATAGTTCCCATAGCAACCTGGACCAATTGGTGGGAGGAATGGGCAGATAAAGGCTGCATTGGGGATTTCAGTGCTTGGTGGAGGTGAAGGCTGACGTGTTTAGAGTGGAGAGAGGAAAACAGCCTGTTGGGGAAATGTTATTGGAGATGGCTTTGAGACTAGCCTCTACTGGTCTCTTGCTCCTCACTCTCCTCTTGGTAGCAGCACGTGTGTTCCCCTCCCCACCATCCCCTCATCCCAACTTGGAGCCCTTCTGACTATTATTTCCTTATGGAAAAGCTGTCAGCTCATCATCCTGCTTTCTTCCATTCATGCTTCTTTAGCTCCGTGTTGACTTCTAACAGGAGAGAATCAGAAAAGTTAAGTCCCCACCCCACAGGGCCTTTGCTGAAGGAGACTGCAATCTGTGTACGGAATATCTCCTAGCTCACTCTCTCACTTCTCCCTAATAGATTTTTCCTGCCGCTGCTCCTGGCTGGAGGGGATGGAGAGTTCAAGTGGTGCCACAGAAGTCACAGCAAAAGAACCAAGGCACTCGGAGGACCATTCATGAGCTGGAATATGATAGAAGCTCTTGAATGGGAAGCCACCATTCTGGCAGTAAACATGCTCCTATGGACCCTCCCAGTTCTAAGGCTTTAGTGCAGTCCCACCTGAATGAGTTCTCCCTGGGTGAGTTCCTCCTGAAAGCAAAAGAGGGTTTATCCTTCTTTATATTTGAAACTACGCCTCTATACCTACTGGATCCAGATATTGAGGATCTTCGCTTCCTGATTCCTGAACTCAATTGTGCTGATTGATAGCTGCATGGCCAAGGACCCGGACACAGCTCTGGATTCTCTGTTCGCTCTCTTTAGCCACCATTGGTTTCCTTTTGTCTAATTGTGCAACAGAAATCTCGGGGAATGCTTTATTCTAAAGTTCTTCCACTTCTCTAAAGGCGGGTATAGAGAAAGGCAAAGCTAACTGGAGTCTCTCCAGCACACACTAGAACCCCAAGGGGCTGCATAGGTCTCATCCAAAAGTGGAGATCTGCTGCCTCACCCCTAGACTGGGAACCCATCATGGGTAGGGGCCAAGTGCTGTTTCTATCTGGACCTTCAGGGTCTTCTCAGTGCCTGGCTCATAGAGGAAATGAAAAATGCTTGTTTCTTCTTAACAAGTCAGAGATTTACTATTGTTGTTAGGGTCGGTCCTGTTGGTTCCCACTCATAACAACCCTATGTCAAACAGAACACAACGCCACCCGGTACCATCATCACAATTGTTCTTATGTTTGAGCCCATTACTGCAGCCCCCATGTCCATCCATCTCATGAGAGCCTTCCTCTTTTCCATTGCCCTTCCACTTTACCATTCCTGGGCCTGATCTCTCCTGACAACATGTTGAAAATACACGTCCAAAGGGTGACAAAATCTGGCCATCCTTACTACTAAGGAGCATTTGGCCTGTGCTTCTTCCAAGACAAGTTTATTGGTGCTTCTGGTAGTCCATAGTACTTTCTATGGTTCTTTTTTCCTAGCACCATAATTCAAATGCATCGATTCTTCTTTGGCCTGCCATATTTAATCTCCAAATTTTACATGCATAGGAAGTGTTTGAACATATTATGGTTTGTGTCAGATGCACCTTAGTTCTCAAAATAACATCCCTGCTTTTCAATACTCTAAAGAGGTCTTGTGAATATTAACCAATACAAGGCAATGCATTTTTTAAGCTCTTGACTGCTGTTTGCATGAGCATTGATCATGGATCCAAGGAAGAGGAAATCCTTGACCACCTCACAATTCTAGATCTAAGCATATACCTCAAAGAATAACAAACAGAGACTCAAAGAGATAGTGGTATACAAGTTCACTGCAGCACTACTCACAATAGCTGAAAGGTGACTATTACCAAAGTGCCCGGGGCCCGAAGAATGGATAAACCAAACAATATCTAAGTCATACAATGGAATATTATTCAGCCTTTAAAAAGGAATGATGTTTTGGAACATGCTACACCATGCAGGGACATTGAACACCTTCTGCTGAGTGAAACAAGTCAGACCATAATGAGATTGATATAAAATATGCAGAATCCATAGGGAAATCCATAGACAGCAAGCAGAGTCACGGTTGATAAGGATTTGGAGACGAAAGCAATGGGGAGTGACTGGTTAAAGAGCATTGACTGTGTCTCCATTCAGAGTGATTCAAATGTTGGCCTGATCCTATATTCGATTTTCATGGAGCTCCTGCCCTCTCTTGAGGGGTAGCCTCAGCAAAGGCACTGACAGGCTCAGAATCTTGGTTTCCTGACCTGTGAGTGTGCTGGAAAGAATAGATGGAGTAATAAATAATGACACTGATCACAACCAATAATTATAAGGCACTTACTATGGGCCAGACATTGTTCCCCAGCCATGTTTCTAGCAGGCACACAAATACAATGCCCTTGGGGCCTAACAGAAACTCAGATTCCACTTCAGCAGATCTGAAGCAAGCTGCGAGAAATGGAGTTTCTAATGGGGACAAAAGTGAGGACAGGATTCTCAGAAGGATTGAGGTATTTGAATGGCAGTGATGGCAACGAACGTGTGTGGAGTATACTGTGTGTGGCCAGGAGAACGAGCAAATCAGTCATGGAGGAAATTGAGCCAGGACACTCTTCACAGAATGTTCCTAGAAGAGAGAATGGCAAAATTTTGTCATGCTGATTTTGGTCATGTCGTTAGGAAAGACCAGTTGCGAGAAGAGGACATCATGTGGATCTGGGGAAACTCTTCATGACACGGACTGGCACCATAACTGCAACAATGACCTCAAACCTTCCGATGGGCAGGAAGATGGCATAGGATCTGGCAGTGATTTGTCCTATCAGACCTACGGTCAAAAGGAGTCAAATTTGACTTACTGGAGACTAACAACAACAACAAGGTCTTTCTATCTATTGATGCATTCAATCTCAACCTCGAACACACAACCTAAGCACTATTTTTCACTTCCCTTCTACACACAGCAGCACAAAGTGGGTTCAATGATTTCTCCCAGGTCATGGAGCTAGAAGGACATAGAGCCAGGACTGGACAATGGAGCGATCTGACAACAGAGACATTAAACATAAGCAGGGCTTTGTCTCCCACAAAGATCATAGGCATAACCATAATGGACTTGGCACAAGTCCTGCCGCATGGCAACCTTTCAGCAGATAGGTGCTATCTTAGTGCCATCCAGTTGACAGCAAGTCAGCGACTGTATAGGACAGGGTAGAACTGTCTGTGGATTTTTGACACGAAATATTTACAGCAGTAGAACTCCTCATCTTTCTCCCACAAAAGTCCCTATGATTGTTAGTAATTTGGTCAGAAGTCACTTTAATGGTGACCAAATCCTTCCTTTTTTGGGATTCAACATTATACCCCACTGCTTCTAATAGCTCCTCGTCCCAAACCAAAACAGGCATGAGAGAGTTGATTCTGACTCATGGTGCCCCCATGTGTGCATTGCATAGGACTTTCAAGACTATAGGCTTTAAGCAGGTTGCCAGGCCTTTCCTCCATGGTGTCCCTGGGTGGGTTCCAACGGCAAATGATTTGTTAAATAGTTGTGTGTGGAACTGATTGCCCCCCTTCAGGAACTCCAATATCCTTGCAGCTCTCTATTCACAAAGGACTGTCCTTCCAACCAAGAGCTCAGAGTGCTTGTTTTCTCTCTCTTATTTTCTCTATATCAAGTTGTTTGGGACTCCCCAGGAGCTGGGTCCCAGGGACATATTTATATGTAATTATGACCCTGTCATCTACAACATGATCATGATAAATGGAGAAAAGATTGAAGTGATCAGGGCTATCTTATTTCTGGAGTCCACCATAAATGATCATGCGAGCCCCGGTCAAGACCTCAAGGGATGTATTGTATTGGGTAAATCTGCTGTTTGAGCTCTCTTTCTTTTTTTGCAGCTGGGAAAGAGAAAGTGGAGATGGGCTGTTCTCCCAAGTTGGGGTCCCTGCCAGGGCACCCCCCACTCAAACCTGGCCAACTCCACTCGGGAATAGAGTTCCCTGACACTTCTGTAGAACTGCCCTGTGGAAGGACCAATGTCCTAAAGGTTCAGAATGGAGAAGACAAGTTTCAAGAGCTACAGCCTAGCCCCTTACAGCCAGAGTGTGACTCAACAAGGGCCCCCACAGGCACTTCCTAGGGATCTTAAGCAGTTGGGGCTTAAGGAGAGTGGCATGGGGCTCTAGCAAGCTAGGAGCCCATCCCAGGCTGGGGTTACATATCCCAAGCCCTTGATGGGGAGGCCTCAGGTAAGCAGTGGGCCCAATGAAGTTCTGGGTATGTGGGCCTGGGGGAGGGGAGCCACCTTTGAGGCTGGACCAACCCAGGGCATCCCAAGTGGGATGGGGTGCAGGGGCCTGGGCAGGGTCCCTCTTCCTCTCCATCCTCCATGGCCAATCAGGCTAACACAAGATCTTGGGCAGGCAGGGGGCCTGGGGCAGTGCCCAGATGAGCCAGGGGCTAGCTGGGCAGGGGGTGTTTCCTGGGTAGGCAGAGGGCCTCCGGCAGGGTCTTTGTGGCAGGCCCAGACCCAGGTGGGCAGGGACCTGGAACAGGGATCCCAGGTGTGTGCCCGGACTGGACTGGACCCAGTGTTGGCAAGGGCCCTGATGCAGGTTCCTGGGTGGGCAGCGGACCCAGGGCAGTGTCTTGGTGGTGAGCAGGCCCAGGGTGGGGGCAGGGGGTCTGGAGTGTGGTCCTGGGTGGGTCAGCTGGGCAGGGCGGGGATCCTGGTGGCTGGCCAGGTGCCTGGTGGGCTGCAGACCCACATCAGGGGTCATGGTGGCAAGGCCCTCCCTGGTGGGCAGGAGTCTGGGAAGGGGCGGGAAGGCTGAACAGGCCACACCTGGTCTTTGAAGTCCTAGGCCTTGCGCATCAGGTCATTAAGGAACATGGAGGCAGTGCGGCTCCGAGTCTGGCTCACAGCCTTCAGAGCTTGGCTCGCTGAACTCCTGAGCCCTTGACCTCTATAGGAATTGCTGGCTGGCCTCCTGTCATGTTCTCAATAGGCTCCAGCTGCTGCCAAGTAGGCCAAGCCTTAAAGGGGCCATGGGCTTCCACCTGTGCGCCCCTCCTCCTCACACTTAAAGGGGCCGCGTGCTGCCGCCAGAGACCTCTTTCAAAAGTGTTCTTCAAAGTGTTTAAGAGCAAGAATGTTACATTAAGTTGCACCTGACTAAAGCCATCTTAGTCATATTTTCGATGGCCTTCTATGCATGTGAAAGTTGGATATTGAAAAGGAAGATCAGAGAAGAATCAATGCATTTGAATTGGGAGGCTGGTGAAGAATATTGAAAGTACTCTGAACTGCCAAAGAACAAACAAATGTGGGTTAGAAGTACAGCCAGAATACTCCTTAGAAGCCAGGATGGTAAGGCTTCCCCTCATGTACCTTGGACATACTGTTAGGGAGAGACCAGTCCCTGGAGGAGGAAGGACGTCCTGCTTGGTGAAGCAGAGAGGCAGTGAAAATGAGGAAGAACTCCGGCCAATGGATTGACACAGTGGCTGCAACAAGGGGCTCAAACATAACAACAATTGAGAGGATGGGGCAGGACTGGGTTGTTTTTCGTTCTATTTTCCATAGGGTGGCTAGGGGTTGGAACTGTCTCAATGGCATCTAACAGCAGAAACAATGTCTACACCCACTACTAACAGGACAGGAAGTTTCCCAACCCCTCTCATCTCTCAACCCCAGGAACAGAGATGCCACCTTCCTTCTAGCTGTATTCCCAGTATCTAGAGCAGAGCTCAGCAATGAAGTACCTAACAAACCTGAAGTAGCTGTTACTTAGCTCCATGCCTCAGAGGTCTCAGTTCCCAAGTCCCGAAACAATGACATCAGTGATGTTGTTTGTTGCCATCAAGTCGACTTCCATTTACACCTGCGTCACACCTGCCTGCCTAGAATCCCACCTTATGAAAATAAGCCAGAACAATGATTCTTGCCCACGGTGTCTGCAGACTATGACTCACCACTCTGAAGGGATGTCTTGTAAATGTTGAACTGCTAGCTCAAAGGTTGACAGTTCAAACCACCAGCTGCTTCAAGGAAAACGATGAGGCTGTCTGTTCCAGTAATGTTGGACAACGTTGGAAAACTTACATAGGGTCTCCATGAGTTGGAATTGACTGGACAGTAATGGGTTTGCTGTACCTGGAATGATGATGTGACCAGAGAAAGAATGAGAGGGAAGTCTGAAAAAGAAGCACCAACCTGCCCTCCATCGGGCTCTTTTGTGATTTTTTTTGCAGCAGATGGTTCAAAGGGAACAGGGAATGAAGAGGCAGAGTGCATGGCACAGTTGAGGGCTATTTGCCATTCTGACCAAGTGCCTCTGTGAGAAAAGGGGGAGGGGAGGCTTGACCTGGATCTTGATCAAAGCCCAAGAAAATATATGAATTTTCAGAATGAGAGAGGTTTCCCAAGTCAGGGTAGTAACAGGAGCTGACAGTTCTCACCTCTGTCCCTGTGGGCCCTGTTCAAAGAATCTCCTGGACTGGGTGGGAGGTGGGTGGTTAGGCAGAGAGACAAAGAGAGAGTCGAACTAGGAACTCTGGCTCTTTCCCAGCCTGAGCCTGAGCCCCTGAGCCTCCTCAACTCCACTCTCCCCCTTCCCCGGCCCCCCACAGGGACACCTTCCAGAGGTCTTCCTGTACCCATATGTAGGTTTTGGCTCTTCCTGCTTATGGCTGTGCTCAGTGGCGGGGCATTTGTAGGGTGGTTGTGGGATTTGTAGAGTTGACATTAGGGTAAATGTGTGATCATTTCTTAAATTTATCCTACTGCAGCTTTAGGCTGTGTTTCCAAACTCCCTGTCCTCACAGAGGCTCTGCAGAGGGGACAGTGGCTCTGATTCCACCTGGAAGTTCCTGGTTGAGCACATGGATTTCCCATCCCAGTCTAGCCATGGCACCAGGGATCAGGGTGCTAGGAGAGGGGCAAATGGGTCCCCAAAGGAGATGTGTGGTGACCACAAAAGTGACACACTGGTGGTCACCTACTAATTGTACATGGTGGTGCTTGCCCCTCTCAAGGTGGAAACATACAATTTCGCCTATGCCTCTTCTCTAAAAGCAAGTGGACCTGCTTGTGACATGAGGTTTTGGAAAGTTCTTTCATGGGCCACAAAGAAGTGTGACTGATCCAGTGTCTCAAGCTGATTTCGAGTAGTGTCCAGAGAGTTCGTGGTGAAAGGGGGTAGGGAACTGTGGGGGGCAGGCCAGGGAGTGAACACGGAGTAATTTGAGCCAGACAGAGTAATGATTGGGAGGCAGAATGGATATGGAAGTAATCTTGGGGACGAGTTTGGATCTGCCTCTGTGGGTTTCTGGCACTATAAATTTGTCCATTGTCAGACGGCCTCATCTTTCTCCCGCTCAGAGCAGCTAGTGGGTTTGAACTGCTGGCTTTGAGATTAGTAGCGGGATGCTTAACCCCAGCATCACCAAAACTCCTTAGCAAGAAGGATATTACCACAACCACAGCCACCACCCCTTTTTCCTAATTTTCTGAGAGATAGAGAGGAAAGAGTCCTGTCCAGCGTTCGACTCCCTTTAAAGAAAATGGGAGGGCCAGGGTGATGACAGCAGGTGGCTGGAACATCCCAGCCTGGCATCCAGGGCCACCCGGAAAGATCCTCCCTTGTGGGCTCTGTGAAGTAGGCACACTCAAAGACCACAGGACCTCGGTCTGAGCTGTCGGCCTCGGGGCTTGGGTTTCTTAGTTCCTGCTGCTTGGGGAGGGGCTGCTCGATGGAGAGCCTCATCACTTAGCATCATGGCTGCTCAGACGTGATACCCCTGAGTCGTGTAATTTACATTTCATGCACAATTGAAGCAGCTAATGGTGTCATTCTCCAAGGGGGGAACAAGTTGTCATAATGTTAATTACATTGCAGGCGTGCTCCCTCTCCTTTGTCCCCAAGTGCTCCGTGGGAAGTTCCCAGGTAGCAGTCGAGTGGGTGTCCAAGAGAGTGGCTTTGGCTCTCTCCAAGGTGTCAGGGCTGAGGAGTGGTTACAAGGCCAAGAATTCTTTCTCTGACTTCGTTGTGGGTGTGTTGGCGCAGTGCGAGTAGAGGTGGCAGCTAAAACAGCCCAGTGATCTCCCCATCCTTTTCTCCCCTGCGCGTGTGCAATCGGGCAGGGCTGGAGGGTGCCTGTTCAATGCTCAAGCTAATTTTGCTTGATAGGGGACAGTGGAGATGATGTGTTGGGAAAAGGAGGCAAAATCCAACCACTCTTAGTCCAGATATCAGCAGACGGTAGAGCTAAGCCTGTAGTCTCTGAGGCTGGTCTGCTGGGATTTAAATTCCAGCTCCCCCTTGGATAACCTGGTTACCCATGGGCCAGATGGCTGCACCTCTCTGTGCATTCGTGTTCTCACCTATAGACGGAAGCTGATGCACTACCAATGGGTCAGTCGATTCCAACTCATAGTGAGCCTGGAGGACAGAGTGGAACCATTCTATAGGCGTTCCCATAGGCTGTGACTGATACTGGAGCAAATTGACGCATCATTATCATGGGAAGCTGCTGAGGGTTTCGCTGAGCTAGTGGTAAATAGTCAAGGGCTTCTCTATTGCCCCGCCAGCGCTCCTCTTAAAGGGGTTGCAAAAGTCACCAAAACCCCACTTCTCTAAAGTTCATTCAGACTCAGAGCAACTCAGCAGGATAAAGTAATAACTGTCCCTGCAGACGTCCAACCCTGAAAATCTTTATGAGCTCAGACAGCCCCATCTTGATTCCGAAGGAAAGTTGGTGGGTTTGAACCACCGAACTTCTGGTTAGCAGTTCTAATGCTTCACCCACACCACCACCAGTGGGATGAAATGAGTGCATGTACATGCCATGCTTAGAACACTAGTACATAACATGCACTTAGTAATTGTGAGCTATTGTGGTAGGAGGGGAGTCCAAAAACCAAACCAAACTCACTGCCATCGAATCCACTCTGACTCCCATGACCTCAGTTCTACCCTACAGGACAGGGTCCACCTGCTCCTGTGGGTATTTGAGATTGTAACTTTATAGGATTGGAAAGTTTCATGCTTTTCCCTGAGAGTGACTAATGGTTTTGAACTGTTGACTTTGGGATTAGCAGCCCAATATGTAATCACCCACGCCATTATTAAATGAGAGCTACGAGTTTCTGACATTTTCTGTGAGGTGGTAGAAGTATATGTCATTCCTATATTTAAAGAAGGTAAATCTACTGAAACAGAACAATTGCCATGGCTTTCCAAAGAGAGGAGAGATGTCAGTTTTAAGGATATATAGAGCTGTGAGTCATCCCTGGAGAGTACAAATGTTTAAAACACTTGGCCATTAACAGAAACTGAGGAGGTTCAAGCGCACCCAGAAATACCTTGGAAGAAAAGCCTGGCCATCTGTTTCTGAAAGGTTATGCCCATTGAAAGTCCTATGACTCACCATGAATCGCAATCAACTCAGTGTCAAATGGTCATTTTAAATTTTAAGATGGTTCCTGGGCAGAAAGAAAACATTCTAAGTTGTCTATTGAGGAGGAGGTTTGTGAGAGCACCTGGCCCATTCATACACAACTGATGAGGAACCTCGGTGGGGCCACTGTACACAGACCAGGCCATGCTTTCTCCACATCTGGTTTTGTTGGATGCTGTCAAGTTGGTTTCAACTCGTGGCGACTCTACATACAATCAAAAGAAACACTGCCTGCTCCTGTGCCAGCCTCACAATTGTTATGTTTTAGTGTGTTGTTGTAGAAACTGTGTCCATCCATCTTGGTGAGGGTCCTCCCCTTTTGGGCGCCCCTTTACCAAGCATGATGGCCTTTTCCATGATGTTGTTCTTCATAGCTCCTGATGCCCAAGGATGTGAGATGAAGTCTAGCCATCCTTGCCTCTAAGGAGCAATCTGAATACCCTTCATTCAAGACAAATCTTGCTCCTCAACTGAAATTCTTGCAGAGAGAGTGAAAACACACCTGATTTTCCTAGAGTCTAGTTTCCCAAAGTGGGCAACGCCACCCACCTACTGGGCACAGAAAAATCCAGAGATCTACAAAGCAGATATCTACATTTTATCCTGGATGGTGGGCTACAGTACAAAATACTTTCATTGCTGGGGGGTCCTGAGTAATTTCTTTTTCTGAAAAGAGGGCAGTAGGCAGAAAAAGTTTGGGAACTTTTGGTCTGGAGCAGGAGCTGGAAACCTGTTTTTCTGCCAAGGACCATGTGGTGATTTATAACATCATTCATGGGGCCATACAGGTCAAATATTTAATGAAATCACCCTTAAGGTGATGGCTACAAATGCTTCTCGTTGGTGAGATGTGTGATGCTGGCAGCTATTGATTATTTGAGGGGCCCTATACAGCCCTCGGGCCATACGTTGGTCTACGGTGATGGATCTCAACCAGTGGGTCACAACACCTTTGGGGGTCCAATGACACTTTCACAGGGGTTGCCTGGTTCATCGCTGTAGCAAAATTACAGTGATGAATTAGCAATGAAATAATTTTTATGATCGGGGTAAACACAACCTGAGGAACTGTATGAAAGAATCATGGAATTCGGAAGGTTGAGAAACACTTGTCTAGGGAATGGTTGGGATCTCCATGTAGGCTACACATGAACTTCATAGGCAGTCAGGCAGCGTATCACTTGGGTTTCATTGGAGAGGAAAGAACTATTGATCATGTTTCAAGGACAAACAAATCTGGAAGGAAATGCTATTGTGGATGAAAACAAAACATAAAACAAACCCTTGAAAGATTTCTGTATGCTTGAGATGAATTGCAATCAAGAAAATTAAATGATATCTCTGAGGGTTCCAGCAGAAAACAAACCATGCAGAAGGTTTAAATAAAGAGAGTTTAATGAAGACTATTCACAGTGGTGGGATGGGCTTAAGAAAGCCAACAAAAGATAAGGAGGCCCCGAGGGTCTAACAAGAGCATAAATCTGTTGCCACGTGTCCTATGGAATTTTCTCTTCAGCTCTTTGACTTTGTCATTTCTTCTCGTTGTCTTAGCTACTCTATGATATAGAGCAATTCTGACTCAAAGGAATTTGATACTATCGTCCCCTCCCAAATTCCTTTATTTTCCAACTTCATGTGTGTTAAAATATGCAGTATTGCATCAGATTTCCTATGCTCTAAACCATTGGTTCTCAACCTTCCTAATTCCTTGGCACTATAATGAAGTTCCTGATGTTGTGGTGAACATCCATTTGTAAAATTATTTTCGTTGCTACTTCATAACTGTAATTTTGCTACTATGAAGAAGAGACCGACCCCTGTGAATGGGTAGCGCAACCCCCAAACAGGTCCCGATCCACAGGTTGAGACCCGCAGCTCTAAACTAAGAGGTGTTTCTTTAAGATGTAGTTCAGTATATTGTTAGACGCCCAAGATCTGTTCTTGTTGTTGTTAAGTGCTGTCGAGTGGATTTTGACTCACAGCAACTCTATGTACAATGTACTGAAACGCTGCCCCATCCTGTGCATTCCTCACAGTGGTTCTTTGCTTGCGCTCATTGTTGCAGCCACTGAGCTATTTCAAATTGTAGGGGCTGCCTCTCCTTTGCTGCCCTTCTACTCTACCAATATCTGTGTCTTCCTCTAGGACAGTGCTTCTCAACTTCCTGAATCCACGACACTTTCATACAGTTTCCTTTGTAGTGGTAGACCCCCAATCATAAAATTATATTCTTTGCTACTTTGTAACTCTCGTTTTGTTACAAGTTATGAATAATGCAACCCTGTAAAGGGTTCGTCAGCCCCAAACGGGTCACGACCCACATGGTGAGAACTGCTGCTCTAAATTGAGAGGAGTTTCTCTTAAGGTCTATTTCACCATACTGTTAGAAGTTCAAGTCCATTTGTTGTTGTTGTTAGGTGCCGTCGAGTGGGTATGTCTCATAGCAACTCTACGCACAATATAATGAAACGCCGCCCTGTCCTGTGACATCCTCACAGTGGTTTTCTGCTTGCGCTCATTATTGCAGCCACTGTGCTAATGCATCTTGTTGGGGACCACCTCTCTTTTCCTGCCCTTTCATACCAAGATTTGGGACTTCCTCTAGAGCAGTGGTTCTCAACTTTCCTAATGCCATGATATTTTCATACCGATTCTCATTAATGGTGACCCCCCCCAACCATAAAATGATTTCATTGCAGCTTCATAACTGTAATTTTGTTACTGTTATGAGTCACGACACCCCTGTGAAATTTTCATTCCATATCCACAAAGGGGTCGCGACACACAGGTGAAGATCCCCTGCTCTAAACTAATAGGAGATTCTCTTAAGATAGAATTCAGCATACTGGTAGATGCACAAGTTTTGTTGTTATTAGTGTTAGGTACCATCGAGTGGGTTTTGGCTCATAGTAACTCTATGCACAATATAAGGAAATGCTTTCCCATCCTATGCCATCCTCACAGTGGTTCTTTTGCTTGTGCTCATTGTTGCAGCCACTGTGCTAATCCAACTTTTGGGTAGCTGCCTCTTTTTTGTGGCCTTTCTACGGTACCAAGACTTGTGTCTTCCTCTAGGGCAGTGGTTGTCAAATTTCCTAATGCCATGACCCTTTCATACAGTTCCTCATGTAGTGGTGACCCATATCATAACATTATTGTTACTTCTTAACTGTAATTTTCCTACAGTTATGAATCATTTCACACCTGTGAAAGGGTCATTCGATCGCCAAAAGTGGTCGCGAACCACAGGTTAAAAACCGCTGGTCTAAACTAAGAGGAGTTTCTCTTAATATCTACTTCACCCTATTGTCAGAAGTACAAATCCTATAGTTATAGTTAGATTCTGTTGTGTAGCTTTCGACGCCTAGCAACTCTAAGCACAATATGATGGAAAGGTGTCCTGTCCTGCACCATCCTCCCAGTGGTTCTTTTGCTTGCGCAGATTGTTGCAGCCACTGTTGTATTCCATCGTGCTGTGGGCTGACTCTTTTTGCTGCCCTTCTACTGTACCCAGATCTATGTCTCCCTCTAGGGCAGTGGTTCTCAACCTTCCTAATGTCATGACTCTTTCACACCATTCCTCATGTACTAGTTACCCCTCCCATCGTAAAATTATTTTCCTTGTTACTCCATAACTATAAATTTGCTATTGTTATGAATCAGGTCACCCATGTGAAATGCTCATTGTTCCCTCCTAAGACGTCGTGACCCACAGTTAGAGAACTGTTACTCTACACTAAGAGTTTCTTTTAAAGTCTTCTTCAGCATATTGTTAGAGGCACAAATCCTGTTGTTTGGTGCCTTCGAATGGGTTTAGGCTCATACCAACTCTATGCATCATGTAATGAAATGCTTTCCCATCCTGTGCCTTCCATACAGTGGTTCTTTTGCTCACACTCATTTTTGCAGCCACTGTGCTAATCCATCTTGTTGGGCACTGCCTCTCTTTTCCTGCCCTTCTATACCAAGATATGTGTCTTCCTCTAGAGCAGTGGTTCTCAACTTTCCAAATGCCACAACCACTTCACACCATTCCTCGTGTAGTGGTGACATCCAACCATAAAATGTTTGCATTGCTACATCATAATTGTAATTTTGCTTCTGTTATGGATCAGGCCACCCATGTGAAAGGATCGTTAGTCTCCTCAAAGTGTCTCAACACACAGTTTGAGAACCAATGGTCTAAACGAATAGGAGTTTCTCTTAAGGTCTATTTCAGAATATTCTTAGAAGCCCTAGTTCTTTTTATTATTGTATGGTGCCTTTGAGTGTGTGTTGGATCATAGCAACTGTATGCACAATATAATGAAACTCGGCCCCATCTCGTGCCATCCTCACTGTGGTCCTTTGCTTGCGCTCACTGCTGCATCTATTCCATCTTATAGGGGCTGCCTGACTTTTGCAGCCCTTCTGCTGTACCAACATTTGTGTCTTCCTCTAAGACAATCTTTCTCATACATCCTAATTCTGCGGCACTTTTGTACAGTTCCCAATGTAGTGGTGGACCCCAATCATAAAATTATATTCATTGATATTTCATAACTGTACTTTTGCTACTGTTATGAATCAGGCCATCAATGTGAAGGGGTGTTAGAAACACCCCCCACCTGAAAGTGTTCACGACCCAATGTTGAGAACCCTGCTGTAAACTAAGAAGAGTTGCTCTTAAGATTTACTTCAGCATATTGTGAAACACACAAGCCCTGTTGTTATTGTTGTTAAGTTCTGCGGAGGGGGTTTTGGCTCATCACATCTCTATGCACAATATCATGAAATGCTTCCCAGACCTGTGCCATCCTGTCAGTGGTTGTTTGCTAGTGCACATTGTTGGAGCCATATTTGGGGGGGGCTGGCTATTTTTTGTTGCCCTTCTACTCTACCAGATCTTTAGGGCAGTAGTTCTCAAATTTCCTAATGCCACAACATTTTCATACCGTTCCTCATATAGTGCTGACTGCCAAATCATAAAATTATTTTCATTGCAACTTTGTAACTCTAATATTTCTACTGTTATGACTAGGCGACCACTATGAAAGGTTCATTCATCCCCCAACAGGGCTCGTGACCCAAAAGTTGAGAACCGCTGCACTCAACTAATAGGAGTTTCTCTTAGGGTCTACTTCAGCACATGATAAGAAACCCAAGTCCTGTTGTTTTGTTGTCAGGTGCAGTCGAGTGGGTTTTGACTCATAGCAACGCTATGCTCCATATAATGTAATGCTGCCCCATCTTGTGCCATCCTCACCGTGTTCCCTTAGCTTGAGCTCATTGCTGCAGCCACTATGCTATTCCATCTATTTGGGGGCTGACTCTATATTGCGGCCCTTCAACTGTATCAAGACTTGTGTCTTCCTGTAGGACTGTGGTTTTCAGCAATCCTAATGCCACGACCCTTTCATACAGTGCCTCGTGTAGTAATGACCCCCCAACCAAAAAATTATACTGTTGCTACTTCATAACTGTAATTTTGCTACTGTTACATATCTGGCCACGCCTATCGGAGGGTCATTCGAACACCCCAAAAGGATTTACCACTCACAAGTTGAGAACGGCTGCTCTAAACTAAGAGCAGTTTCTCTCAAGGTTTATTTGAGCATACTGTTAGATGTATGATTCCTCCTGTTATTGTTGTTTGGAACGTGGAGAGGGTTTGGGCTCATAGCAACCCTGTGCACAATAAAATAAGGGCCTACCCAGTCTTGCATCATCCTCACGGTGGTTATTTGCTTGCGCTCATTGTTGCAGCCACCGTGCAAATCCGTCTTGTAGGGACTTCCTCTCTTCTGCTGCCCTTCTACTGTACTTGTGTCTTCCTCTAGGACAGTGTTTCTCACCCTTCCTATTTCTACAACCTTTCCATACACTTCCCAATGTGTAGTGGTGGTCCCCAAAGCATAAAGGTTTTTTTCTACTGTTATTCCATAACTGTAATTTTGCAAGTCTTATGAATCTAGTCACCCTGTGAAAGGGTTGTTCAACCAACCAAAGTGGTCACAAATCACAGGTTGAGAACTGCTGTTCTAAATTCAGAGGAGTTTCTCCTGTGGTATAGCTCAGTATATTATTACACGCACGAGTCCTGTTTTTATTGTTGTTAGAGGCTGTCGAGTGGGTTTGGCTCATAGTTGGCTCATAACAACTCTATGCACAGTATCATGAAACATCGTCCATCCTCTAACACCCTCACACTTTTCTTTTGTTTTCACTCATTGTTGCAGTCTCTGTGCTAATCCATCTTTTGGGGGACTGCCTCTCATTTGCTGACCTTCTACTGTACCCAGATTTTTGTCTTCCTCTAGTGCAGTGGTTCTCAAACTTCCTAATGCACGACTCTTTCACACCATTCCTCACGTATTGGTAACCTCCCCCCCCAATCATAAAATTACTTTCCTTGTTACTTTATAACTAAAATTATGCTACTGTTATGAATCAGGCTGCCATGTGATATAGTCATTCTCCCCCCTCCCCCCAAAGGGCATCACGACCCACAATTTGAGAACTGTTATTCTACACTAAGAGGAGTTTCTTTTTTAGTTATGTTTCAGCATATTGTTAGAAGCACAAATCCTGTTCTTGTTTTTGGCTGCCTTCGAGTGGGTTTTGGCTCATACAACCCTATGCACAATGTAATGAAACGTTGTCCTGCCCTGTGCATCCTCTCGGTGGTTCTTCTGTTTGCGCTCATTGTTGCGGCCACTGTGGTAATCCATCTTGTTAGGGACTACCTCTCTTTTCCTGCCCTTCCGTACCAAGATTTGTGTCTTCCTCAAGAATAGTGGTTCTCAACTTTCAGAATGCCACTAATATTTCATACCAGTCCTCATGTAGTGGTGACTCCCCAACCATAAAATATTTTCATAGCTACATCATAATTGTAATTTCGCTTCTGTTATGGATCAGGCCACCCATGTGAAAGGTTCATTAGTCTTCTAAAGGCACTGTGACACAGTTTGAGAACCACTGGTCTAAACTAATGGGAGTTTCTCTTAAGGTCTACTTCAGCATATTCATAGACGCACAGTCCTGTTGTTACTGTTTGGTGCCTTTGAGTGTGTGCTGGCTCATAGCAACTCTATACACAATATAATGAAACGTGACCCTGTCTCGTGCCACCCTCACAGTGGTTATTTTGCTTGTTGTCATTGTTGCAGCCATGGGCTAATTCAACTTTTGGGGGGCTGCCTCTCTTTGCTGCCCCTCTATTGCCCTTTCATTCATTTCCTCATGTAGTGATGAACCCCCAATCATAAAATTATTTTCATTGCTACTTCGTAACTTTAATTTTGCTACAGTTATGAATCAGGCCTCCACTGTGAAAGGGTCAGTTGACACCCCCCCAAAGGGCTCGCGACCCACAGGTTGAGAACCACTGCTCTAAACTAAGAGGAGTTTCTCTTAGGATCTACAGTACCATATTGTGAAAAGCATGAGTCCTACAGTGATTGTTGTTAGGTGTTGCCCAGTGGGTTTCGAATCTCAGCAACTCTACGCACAAGATAATGAAACGCTGCCCCGTCCAGTGCTATCCTCACAGTGGTTTCTTGTCTGCACTCATTGTTGCAGCCACTGCGCTAATCTATCATCTGGGGGTCTGCCTCTCATTTTCTGCCTTTCTGCTCTGCCAAGATTTCTGTCTTGCTCGAGGACAGTGGCTCTCAACCTTCCTATAATGCCACAGGCCTTTTATACCACTCCTCATGTAGTGGGTACAATCTCAGTCATAAATTTATCGTCATTGCTACTTCATACCTGTAATGTAGCTACTGCTATGAATTGGGTCACCCCTGTGCAAGGGTAGTTCATCACCCTAATGGAGTCATGACCCACAGGTTGAGAATCTCTGCTCCAAACTATGAAGAATGTCTCTTAAGATATATTTCAGCACATTGTTAGAAGCAAAAGTCCTGTTGTTATTGTATTTAGGTGCCTTCAAGTGGGTTTTGGCTCATAGCAACTCTATGCAAAATATAACGACACGCTCCCCCATCCTGTGCATTCCTCACAGTGGTCCTTTGCTTGCGCTGGGTGTTGCAGCCACTGAGCTATTCCAACTTGGAGGGGCTGCCTCTCCTTTGCTGCCCTTCTACTGTACCAACATTTGTGTCTTCCTTAGGACAGTGGTTCTCAATCTTCCTAAATCCACGACCCTTGCATGCAGTCCCCAAAATAGTGGTGGACCCCCAGTCATACAAAATTTTCGCTGATATTTCATAACTGTAATTTTGCTAATCTTATGAATCAGGGAACCCTTGTGAAAGGGTCATTCAACCCACTGACTCCCCAAAAGGGTTCGTGATTCATAGGCTAAAAACCCTGCAATAAACTAAGAGGAGTTTCTCTTAAGATCTACGTCAGCATATTGTTAGAAGTACACGTCCTGTAGTTATTGTAGTTAAGTTCCGTCGAGTGGGTTTTGACTCTTAGCTGCCCTGCCTTGTGCCACCCTCACCGTGCTTGTGTGCTTGGCCTCAGTGTTGCAGCCACTGTGCTAATCCAACTTGTTGGAGACTGTCGCTCTCTTCCTTCCCTTCTGTACCAAATTTGTGTCTTGCCCTAGAGAAGTGGTTCTTAACCTTCCTAATGCCACTACCCTTTCATATCGATTCTCATTTAGTGGGGACCAGCAACCATAAAATCATTTTCATTGGTACTTTGTCACTGTAATTGTACTACCGTTATTAATCGGGCCACCCCCGTGAAAGGGTCATTCTACCCTCCCAAGGGGCGCGACCCACAGGTTGAGGACTGCTGCTCTAAAGTTAAAGGACTTTCTCTTAAGTCCTACTTCACCATATTGTTAGAAGCACAAGTCTTGTGGTTATTTTTGTTGAGTGCTGTAGAGTGGGTTTCTGGTCACAGCAACTCTATGCACAATATAATGAAATGCTGCCCAGTCCAAAGCCATGCTCAGAGTTGTTCATTTGCCTGTGCTCATTGTTGCAGCCACTGGGCTAATCCATCTTGTAGGGGCTGCCTCTCCTTTGCTGCCCTTCTACTCTACCAAGAATTCTGTCTTCCTCTAGGGAAGTGGTTCTCAACCTTCCTAATGCCACGACTCTTTCATACCATTCCTCATGTAGTGGTGACTGCCAAATCGTGAAATTATTTTCATTGCTACATCATAACTCTAATTTTTCCACTTTAATGAACGGTCCACTGCTGTGAAAGGGTCATTCATCCCCCAAAAGGGGTCATGACCCTCAGTTTGAGGCCCGCTGCGCTAAACTAATAGGAGATTCTCTTAAGGTCTACTTAGGTACATTGTTAGAAAAACAAGTCCTGTTTTTTTTCTTGTGGGTTTTGACTCATAGCAACTCTATGTCAATATAATGAAACACTGTCCCGTCTTGTGCCATCCTTGCAGTGTTTCTTTGGCTTGTGTTTATTGTTGCAGCCACTGTGTTATCCCATCTATATTGGGGCTGAGTCTATTTTGTTGCCCTTCAACTGTATCAAGAATTGAGTCTTCCTCTTGGACAGTGGTTTTCCACATTCTTACTCACGACCCTTTCATCCAGTTCCTCATGTAGTCGTGACCAACCAACCATAAAATTATTTTTGTTGCTACATCATAGCTGTAATTTTGCTACTGCTATAATTCAGGCCACCCCATGAAAGGGTTGTTTGACCCCCTAAGTAGGCACGACCCACAGGTTGAGAGCCGCTGCTCTAAACGAAGCGGAGATTCTCTTAAGGTCTTCTTCAGGATATTATTGTTGTTGGGTGAAGTCGAGTGGGTTTGGCTCACAGCCACTCTCTGCACAATATAATGAAACTATGGGGGTCTTAAAGGCTTGAAGGCAAACAGGCTGAAATCTAGCTAGGAAGCAACAAAGCCCACAGAGAGGAAGCACACAAGCCTAAGTGAGCACGAGGTGTTGAAGGGATCAGGCAGCAGACACCAAAGAACAAAAACCATCATTGTGTGATCACCTTCCCCACATAAACGCTGAAGATGAATGTGTGCATAAGTAAGTGTGGTGAAGAAGGCTGATGGTGGCCGGCTATCAAGCGATATAGCGTCCCGCGTCTTAAAGGCTTGAAAGTAAACAAGCAGGCCCAGAAGCAACAAAGCCCACATGGAAGCATCACACCAACATGTGTGATCATGAAGGGCTGAGGGGACCAGTTTTCAAGCAACAAAGACGGGAGGGGGGATTATATCTACGTGAATGAGGGGATTGCATGACGGGGGACCAATGCCCACCTGTAGACAACTGGACATCCCTTGCAGAGGGGTAGTGGGAAGGAGATGAGTCACTCAGGGTTCAATGTAGCAATAATGAAACTCACAACCTTCCTCTAGTTATTAAACGCTTCCTCTCCCCACCTCTCAGGATCCCAATTCTACCTTGCAAACCTGGTTAGACCAGAAGATACACAGCGGTACAGACGGGAACTGGAAATACAGGGAATCCAAGACAGATGAACCCCCCAGGACCAGCGGTGAGAGTGGCGATACTGGGAGGGAAGTGGGTGTAGAAATGGGAAACCGAACACAAGGATCTACATATAACTTCCCCCCTGGGAGATGGGCAACAGAAAATTGGGTGAAAGGAGACGCCGCGCAGTGTAAGATAAGAGAAAATTATAATGTATAAATTACTAAGGGTTCATGAGGGAAGAGGTGCAGGGTGAGAGGGGGAGAGGGGAAATGGGAAATGAGCTGATTCCAGGAACCCAAGCGGAAAGCAAATTTTGAGAATGATGAAGGCAACGAATGTATAATTGTGCTTTACACAATTGGTATGTATGGATTGTGATGAGTTGTATGAGCCCCAATAAAATGATTTTAAAAAAGAAAAAGAAAGAAATGTCTATAAATGAATGAAGGCAACATATGTACAAAATGCCTGATGCAATCAATATGGATTGCAACAAAAGTTGTAAGAGTCTCCAAGAAAAGATTTTTAATAAAAATGTATATATAATAAATATTTTCCTAACTTATATAAATGATTAATAAGAATAAAATTAAGCAGCCTGGGTTTTTTATAGGAAAAATGATAAAAGAACAAATGAGAGATTCAGCAGGAAGCAATGGATAGGAAAATATTATAAGGAAAGTTTTCTCTTATCTGGAATGTACATTCTCTTACATGACAACAATCAGAATATGCCGAAAGAACCTCAGACCAAATACTAGAATAAAATAGAGGAAAAAATTCCCAACCCTTCTATAAAATGCTATATGCTTTCTATGATTTTCACAAAAGTTCAAATTCTTTAACAAAATATTTTGTTCATTCAAATTTTTAATTATGCATAAATTTATGTCTACTTGCATTTCATCTCATAAAAAGGCATAAGAATTGTTTTTGCTCTATCTAAAACTAAATAGAAGATAGTTAAGGTGAAAAAGTAGCTTTCGTTAATGTTGCTTTGAAATACAAATGGCATTGTCCTAAGAAATTTAAATGATTTAATTTTTTAAAATCATTTTATTAGGGGCACATACAAATCTTATCACAATCCATACATACATCAGTTGTGTAAAGCACATCCGTACATTCATTGCCCTCATCATTCTCAAAACATTTGCTCTCCACTTTAGGCCCTGGCATCATGTCCTCATTTTTCTCCGCCCGCCCTCCCTGTTCCCCCCTCACTCATGAACCCTTGATAATTTGTCAGATCTTACATATTTTGTCTCCCTTCACCCACTTTTCTATTGTCCATCCCCAAGGGAAGAAGTTATATGTAGATCCTTGTAACTGAGGTCTCAGAGCAGCTGGGTGTGATGCAGGGGAGGCTCTGGAAGCAGCTGCAGACACTGCGGGAGTTGGCAGCCCAACAGTGATGGTCACTGCATCCGTGGGTACCAGAAAGCTGGCTGGGGTTGCTTATTCCCCTAGATGCAACCCCTGCCTTGAAGAAAACCGTGACAGAGGCCTGTAGACATGTTTCAGGAAAAGATGAGGCCTTCACTGTTTCCTCTTCCCACAAACCTTTGAGGAGAGCCTGCAGGGCAGGGACTCGGCTCCCTGGCTCCAGTCACCTGCCCTTCCCCACAGCCACACCCTCGCCAGCCCCAACTCCCCCTGGCCTGGATTTGCTTCTTGAATCCAGAGGAGCAGCCTGGGCAAAGACCATGAAGAACCTTGTCCTTCAGGCAGCCCCTTTGATTGGGTCCCTTGTCCTGCAGAGTGTGGACACATGCACACTAACTGTTGGGGGACTCAGGCTGTCACCACAGGGGCCAGGATCTGAAGAGGATGCTGGCACTGCAGGGCTTCCTGAGAGAAGCCAAGGACTTGCAGAGCTGGCTGAGCAGCCAGCAGCAGGTGGCCAGAGGAGAGAGGACTATGAGCACACCCTAGTGAGGAAGGGGCTAGGGGCAAGGAAGTTGCCCTGGAGCCGAATGAAGACGGGTGGTGGAGGGCGGGCTGCATGCACAAGGGGCTGATGGGGAACATCAGTCTGTACTTAGAACAGCTGTGGCTTCCTATTCACCTCCCTGCGTAGAGGGGCAAGTTCGTTGGCTGTCCAGTGCTGCCCTGCCCAGTCACTCACTGAGGTGTCTCACAGCCCACCAGCCAGGGCCCCCTGTGATCCCTCTCCCCTCTTCTCAGCTCCTCTTAACCAAGTTTGCAATGTTTCTGCACCAAGTGAAGGTGGGTGGCCACCAGGGGGCAGCCTGCCCCACTAGTGGAGAGCCTGCTGGAGTGGCGGCCCAGCACAGCCCCCAGGGCCCAGCAGTGTTGACAGGACCTACAGTGAGTACCAGCAGCCTGGAGCAGGGGTGAGTTTGGGGGAGGTGCTGGGCATGGGGTGGAGGGGCTTCCAGGGAGACCCTTTTGTGCTGCGGCTCTTCCAAACCCCTGAGAAGTGAACTGGCTTTCTCTGTGCCCACATTGGGGGCCCGGGCCACGTGTTCCAAGGAGCAACTTGTGCAGCCTGGAGCTTGGGACCCCTTACTTAAGCTGAGAGGCCATGTCGGACGACCTTCAGCAAAGCTCAGCCTTTGAGTTCTGGGCATCTGGCTTCAGGGCACGGTGAGGGCAGCTGCTGGTTCTGGCCCACCTGCAATCAGCCTGGCTGTACCTGGCCCTTCTGGGGACTCCAGATAGCACTGGGGAAACTGGCTGCACCGAGAGGCTGGGTTACTTGCGAGAGACCACAGCTAATTAGCAGTGGAGTTGAGACCCGATATGGCCCTCACCATAAAAAGGAAGTGTTTTCTGCCTGGTGACCCCTGGCCTTCCCTGAGGTCAAGGGTGACCATAGCAGCCACATGAAGAGTGTCAGAAGCAGGGCACAATGACTGTCTCAACCTCCCCACTCTCCCCCCGCCGGGGCTCTTCCAGTCTTGGCCTAGTGCCTCTATTGCTGGAGAGCAGGCTGGAGAGTCCCCCACCCCTGCAGGGCCCACAACCTTCCTAGCAGTGCCAGCGGATCTGAGAAGGCACAGCTTGGCAGTGTGTGGCCAGGCTCCCTGGAAATGGTCCCATTGAAGATCTGGAGAGCAGACCGATTGTTTTCCTTTGATTGTGTTACAAACACCTTACAGGAGAGAAGGACGTTTATAGATCACTGTCTACAGTTTCTGACCTTCAAAGCACTCAAATCATTGCCATTGAGTCGATTTCTATCATTGAGGAACTGTAGGACAGCACACGACGGCCCCTGCGGCTCTCTGAGGCTGTCTCTATGGGAGCAGACAGCCGAGCCGCGTCTTTCTGATGGGTTTCAGACCACTGACCTTGCCACGAGCAGCAGCCCGGGGCATGCCTTTTTCTGACCTTGGGTTTGACTAATATATATATACACACATATAATGCACATATATATGAATTTTAATATAGAGGGTTTTGTTTTAAGTGGAAACATGCAGAGCAGTTTAACAATTTCTACACATTTTGTTTGCAGCTCTCATATTATAACACAGCACTCTTCTTGCCTCCTCCTTGGCCCCTCCCTCCCTCCTGAACTTTGAGGGCAAATGCTCCCCTTTGCTCTGGGAAGCACTTGCCTCACAGGTGCCATGCGTTCACTTTATCAGCTCGACTGTTGCTTGGGCAGGGGTGATTCCCGGAGCTGGGCTCTGTTTTGGATTTGAAGGGCCCTGGTCTCAGGGTTCCAGAAGTCCCTGTCAAACTTGTAATACACTCTCTTCATGAAGTCAACTTCCATTTTCTTTCAAGGTGTGCACAAGTTGCCAGTTTGAGCTCAACCAGAGCAGTTTGAGGCGGTGGCTGGGCACCATCTAACTCTCCTGGTCTCCAGGACATGGATGGAAGGCTGTGGTGTTGTTGGTCCGTTAGTCCTGTGGACTACTTTGCTTCAGTTTTTGATTTTCTTCACTCGTCAACTCCAGATGGGGAGAGAGGGGATCCTAGTTGCTAGAGGTGGCTTTGCAATGGAGACAAACATTTTATACTAAAGTGAGATTCTTACGTGACATTTGCATGTCTGCAGTAGCCCCTGCTCATCTTCCTCCGTGCTCACCCTAGCTGACCACCTTCCTGCCTCAGAGGATGGGGCACTCCTTCTGCCGGTCCACCCTCAGGTCCTCACTTTCAGTCCCACAGGATCCTGTGGTATCAATCCCCCTCCGTATCAGCCCCACCCCCAACCTACACAAGGATTACAAACCCTCGCTCCACTCAGATTCTCTGTAGCTAGTGTCCCCTACCCTGTGTTCCTCAGAGTGTGCTCTGCACCCATGAAATTATTGATTGGTTTCCACCCATAGTGACCCTTTGTGTCCCACAGGGCTTTCTCTGGGGGCAGCTCTCAGAGGGGGAAACCAGGAGGAGGAGAGGAGGGTGCAGTTGGGCAGAAGAAGCTGTAATGGACCCCACAGAGCAAGACTGACCATGGAGGACAGGACCCTGCGGCTGTTTCCCTGTAGGGGTGCCCCTCAGGGCAGATCAATGCTCTGGAGACCCCACCGCAGGTGGAGGCCACTCGACCCCTCCTCAGTCCCGCCCTCCACACCCTCACCTACATTTGGACTGGGTGAGCTTCTCCTCCTGGGCCGCCAGCTGCCTTTCCAAGGCCTGGTGCCAGGCATGTGGCCCTCTAAGGGGCAGATCCCTGCTCACCCCACAGTCAGGGTCTAGCAGGAGGTCCTCTCAGGAGGCCCGCCAGAGCTCGGCCTGACCCAGCATTCCCCCAGCTCCTCCTGGTCCTGGCTCACCTGGCAGTGCTCCTGGTGAAGGGCCCAGGCCGTCCGGAGCTCCTGCAGCTGCCTGTCCAGCTCCCGGAGACACTGTGACCTGGGGGGCAGAGGGCTGTTGGGAGGCACTCAGGGTGTGGCCTGGGTGGGGCACGGCTGGGTTACAGTGGAGCAGGGAGAAGCAGGAAAGGGAGCTCTGGCCACGCACTACCCTGGCCCTAGCTCTCAGCGCGCACATTGCTGGGGCCATGACATGTCTGGTGGCCAGCAGCTGCTAGCCCGCCGAGCGCACTGCCTGGGCTCTCAGGCAGAGCTCCTGCCCCAGTGTCTCCTTGGCCCCAGCTGGCCCTTCTGAGGATATAGACCATCGCCTGCTTCTCTTGAGTCCGAGTGCTGGGTGGGGGACAGGGTATGGGAACATGTCTCAGGGCCAGAGGGCAGAACAGGGAGGAGGCAGGGAATAGCTGGGTGCCCCCACCCGCATGGAACAGAGCGAGCCCCCATTCAGGTGGGGTGGCACATACAACAGTTCCTGGCAGAGCCTGAGGAAGGTGTGGCCATGGGCTACCGACTCCAGTTGCTGGCCCTGCTCCCAGGCCTTCATGTCCATGTGGCCCACGCCACCTGCACCTCAGCCAGCTGCCCGGCCAGGCCCTCCTGGACTGCAGGGTGTACCTGGATGGCCTCCATCCCCATCTGAACCATCACCTCATCCACAGCCACCAGCTACCTCTGCAGCTGGCAGATAGCAGGCTGAATGCTCCTCCACCCAGGACTCTGCAGGCCATCCTAGCTGTACCCCGGCCTAGGTCAAGCCCAGGCCCGTCACCCCCCATCCCAGAGGGGGCAGCGGCAGGCTGCAGTCCTGCCTGGGGTCAGCTGGGGGTGAGGGCTCATCATCCATCCACTGCCTACAAAGAGGGGTTCTTGCGGGGGGGAGGGACTGGGGCCCTCCCCTGCAGGAGGCGGTGCTGGCGCTGCAGGACCTCCACAGACGCCAGGTCTTGGCCAAGAACAGCACCCTCCACCAGGACCACCTTCTGCATGTGGCCCCACAGCTCGAGCGCCGCCTTGTGGAAGTCGAGGGCACAGCGGGAAGGAGGGCCAGCAACTTTCTCCCTGAGAACAGGGTCACCTCCTTTTGAGCAAAGACTGTGGCTTGGGGATTTGTGGGGCATTAACACGGAGGGAAATAGGACGAAGACTCTATTCCCTAACTTATAACAGGGAGAATCTGGAAAGCTGGTATTCCACGGTAGGAAAGCCTCTACTTTGGTAAGTTAGAGGTAAAGTCCAAGTACATTATCCTACTTTAAAAATCATTCCCACGGATTCTCCGTTAACAACTAGGCTGCCTTAATGTGAGCACATGGCTGATTGTATCTCTGTGTAGAAGCAGTTATGATCCTTTTGCCCTCTCTTCCCACCGTGACACCCAGCCCCCTTGTAGCTTCCCCCAATGCAGGTATTAGCTTTCCTCACCTTGGTGAGCTCAAGTACAGGGGCCTTATGATAGATACCGCCCACCTTGTGACCCATGTCACTACTGAAGAGGTGTGTCTCCAGGCTCCCTATACACGTCCTAAGATAGCAAAGTTTCCACTTCTCCCAGTTCCACGTGGTCCATCAAGAGGAGCTGAAGTGAGCATGCCTAACAAAACATGTCTGACTCTGTATTGTATTCTCTCGCCCCTGCCTTTCCTGTCCTCTGTGACTTTACCGTGACCTTTACCTATTATCATCGCTGTACATTCGCGCCTTCTGGCCCTTCGGTGGTTAGAAGATGGATGGTTTCCTCTGATCACAGCAGGTTCCTGATGAGGCCCGGGGGCCACAGGCAGTGCCCGAGGGAAGAAAGGGTCTTGACACGCATGTTGGGAGGAAGGAAAAAATATGGGGAGCCCTGAGCACATGCGGACGGCGGCTCAGGGAGCGAGTGGGCTGCCTGTCAGGGGGTCTGCCTGTAGCACCTCCAACAGTCAGTGAGGAGAGTGCTGGCCCCGGGGCCACCCATCCCCAGGATTTCGGTTTCAGGACCTGTCAGGTGCTCAGTGCACTGAGACACCAGATCCGGAGAAAGAAGGGTGTGGGGAGGGGAGGCAGGGTGCTCTAAGAGTGGCGGTCAGCAAGAAGACCAGCAGGGCCTGTGCCCCCAACGAAACTGCGGCCCGTGCTCAGCGAGCATTGGGAGAGCCCACTTCGTGCTCCTGCCACAAGGAGTGACCTGCGCTGAAGGACTCCAAACTGGGGGCAGGAAGGAGCGTGGTTGGACGGGGAAGGCTGATTGATGCTGGGAGCTGGAGTCAGCCATGCCCCTTCATACACACATGTGCACACGAGAATACACACAGAAGTACGCATGCACACACCCACATGCCCACCCCTACACATGAGCACACACACACACACACACACGCACAGACATCTGGGGTAGGCCCCTGTGTCCCGAGCCCCTTGGCTGTCGCTGGCCTGTCCCTCTGGGCACCCACCTCTGTGCAGGCTTTCATTGCCTTGTCCAGCCTCACCCATGTGGCCTCAACACAGCTCCTGTGGACTTGACTCTGGGCCATGGAACTGGGGAAGGCGAGTTCCAGGGCACCTGCCAGCTCCCTCAGGGCCTGCACCCTGGCAGCCCCACACTCTGCCCTTTTTCCTGGAAGACCTTGAACTTCTCTTCCAGCATCTGCCAAAGGTGGGGCTGGAGAGGGTCAATATGGATGGGGTTCAGGCAGCTCCTAAAACTCACGAAAGGGCCAGCTGGCTCCAACAGCTCCCACATCCCTCAGCCCTGTTTCTAGAACTCTGCAGGGCATCTCCTGCCCCCTCAGCCCACCCAGCATCTACCCTACCCTCCATTCCTCCATTAACTTTCCTGGCACGACTCACTTCCACTCCCTCCAGGTCCTGCCCACACTGTCTCTGGAGAGGGCCCGAGTTCAGGGAACCCAGGGCAGCCCCTGCTGTCTGCGGCCTGTGGAGGAGGCAAAGCTGGGTCGGTGGATCAGGGATCCTGGTCACAAAGCCCACCTAGCAGGGTCACTTTCCCAAGCCAGGGGCTCCCTGCACCTGCAGGGGCGTTCTGTGAAGAGTTGAGCTGGGCTGATGATGCCCTGCACAGCCCCAGGCTGACCCAGGTCACAGTTCAAGCTACTGCGTTTCCAGCCCAGATGGAGCTTAGGCGAGATAACGATTTGCCCATGATCCTAGCCCAGAGGCTGGCCCAGAGTCTCAGGGGCCCTGCATTTGCTGCATGCAAGAATCATGGAGGGGTGCAGCTCCTACATTTGAAGGGTGTGCAGTCTCCTCCAAACACACAGGATGCCAGGGTGGTACACAACGTGGCTACCTGCGGAGTGCCGGGCTTTACAATGACCCCACCTGCTGACTCATGGGGATGCTCCAGAGGGTTTGCAAGCCAGTAAATCTTTCCAGGAACAGGGAACGTCTTCTTTCTCCTGAGGAACAGTTAGTGGGACTGAACCAGGCAACAGCCCAACACTTCCCAAGCAGGCCTCCTGGAGCATCGTTAGAGCAAGGGGTAAACTGCTAGTGATAATGGGCTTCTGGGAGGAGAGTTTGCAGAAAGGCCTGAAGCGCTGAGCAAGATCTCAGGATGGTGGCCCTCTGGGAGATTAGGACAAGTTCTAAACTCAGCCAGGAAGCTGAAGGGCTGACCAGACAGAAGCTGAGGGGGAGGAATGAGCATGCTGGGATAACTGCTGAGCCCCGCCTGGGGGCAGGGCTTCCTGGTTGGGGCTGTGGGAGCTGACTCAGGCCAGACCCCACCTGCTCTGAGATGTTGAGGCCACCCTCAAAGTTCACAGCCAACTGTATCACGTGCTCGTCCATATCCAGGTGGGTGCCTGGGGGACGGGGTGGCTTCTGCAAGTGCTGCCACCCCAGGCCCAGAGTCCCACCCTCAATGCCCGGGACCTTGGCCACCATGCTGTCTCAGGAGAAAGCCACAAGCCTCCCAGATTCTGTGTCCCACTTGGTGGAGGCCCTCCTGAGGAGACATGGATCACACCAATGAATCACACAATCTGCCTCTGACACCTTGAGGCCTCCTCACCCCCCACTATCATCACCCGAGTGCCACTTCCCACTCTGGACTAGAGTGCATAGGTATTAGCAAAAGCTAAAACTCACAACACATGGAACCCAGGAACAGGAAAGGGAATAGACATACCAAAAGGGTAGGGGGAATGGGGGTAGAGGATGGGAGGAAGGGGAACCAATAGCAATGGGTCACATATAACCACACACCCCTCGCAGGGAGAGGAGCAACAGAAAGCTGAGGATAAAAGAGACAATGGTCGATGTGAGATATGAAAATAATAACAATCTATAATCTATCAAGGAACCACGAGTGGGGGAGGAGGAAAAAGAGGGGAGCTGATCCCAAGGGCTCAATAGAAAGTAAATGTCTAGAAAAGAATGATGGCAATATACGTATGACTATATCAGATACAATTGATGTATGGATTGTAACAACAGTTGTAAGAGCCCCCAATAAGGACACACTGAGGATGACGAAATACACCACTGAAAACCTTATGGTAATCATGGATACACTGTCAGGTAGTGGAGGACTAGTAAAACTAGGCAGAACCTTGTCAGAGAGAGGACCAGATGACGAACACTTCTGGTCAGATTAAAGGGGAGGGCCAGTGACAAAGAGCCAGGTCCTTTGCACGATGCATGGCCACGGGGGCTTCAAAGATGGGTTCAAACATCAAAAAGATATGAGGGTGGCCCAGCATTGGCAAGCCTTTCCTTGTCCTGTACATTGCGGTTGCTTTGAAGCAGACCAACTGGATAGCACCTACCAACAAGACCAACCAAGGAAGGGGAAGCCTCTATGATCCCAGAAACAGACATCACTAGGACGTGTCAGGAGACTTTTATAAAGGTAACCAATGTCTTGATTCCTCATCACAGAAAGCTGCGGAAGCACCATTGTCCTGGTTTACCAGATGAATTACTGTCCAGCTGCCCGTAGGAAGGAGAGATACCTATAGACATGACGGAAGGGAGGTTCACTCTGCTATGGGAATGTGTTAATCTGTGCACTTTAGATGTGGAAATCCACAGACACACGTGTATAAAAGAGAGTTGTAATTACATATTAAATGCACATCAAGAAACTTCCCTAAAAGATCTTTTTAATCTCATAAGCCCATCATTGTGCCATAGGCCCCCCCAGAATCCACAACCATCTACAAAAGAGATGGAATGAGGCTGACAGCTAGTAAAATCCAAGTCAGAGAAAGCAATAATCTCATATTTGGTGGGCATATGCATATAGCTGGGGAGTACCCAAAGCTGTTTCACGTAGATAATGTGGCTTCTGCTCAGATATATCTGAGTGTACGTGAGGTTTGGTAACAGTAGCATTTGACTGGCTAAAGCATCATCTCCCTTTACTGAATTTCAAAATCAAGATGCTCAAGAACTTGCAATGCTAAAGTGACCAATGCATGAATCATTCCGCCCTTCAATTAACACCACCTGTGCAACTTGGACATTTAGCGTGTTAAGCTAACAATATCAGTGAGCATAACCTGTTGTGAAAAACAGAAAGATACAGAAACCTCCATTGTTTAATGTAAGTGTTGTATACGGGAACCTGCAGGATGTAAATTTTCCCATCAACAACTGATGATGGAAAATGATAATGCTCCTTAACCCCCCCCCCAAAAAAAAAAACTCATGTGGAGTCACTCTAGAAATGAAAAACGTATATCTGGGTGAGGCAACACTGAAGTCAGCCCATAAACATCTGATGATGGAAAATGACAATGCCCTTTGACCAAAAAAAAACAAAACACCATATTGAGGTACTCTCAAAATGAAAAACATAAATCTGGGTGAGGCAACACAGAATGCAGCCTGTGAAACACGGCATGTTAAGATTTCCTTCACATTCAAATAGTTGAAAATCTAAGGCATGACCTTAGAATAGTTAAAACTGATTGAGGCTACAATAATCGGTGCAGGGGAAACACCAGAATAATTGCCTCTTCCTTAATATACTTGAATCTGCTGGAGTTACATTTGGAGGTGAGATGTGGGAAACTGTTTGAATTACAATAGTATGGAAGTAAAAGCAATTTTACACTGTGAGAAGATCAAGTGTTTTCATTGGAATCGGTTGTCTGAATGACACCCACCTGGAGCTTTTTTTTTTTTTTTCAGTTGTAGCTTTTGATTCTGTGTCTTCTCTTCTGCAGGCTAGGTTTTCAGGGTATTGACTGCTCTTTCTAGACTTTTGACAAACCTTTAGTCTGCAGGTTTAAGGTCTGGTGCTGGCTGCAGTTTTGTCTATGGGAAGGAGAGGGACACAGAATCAAATTGTTTATTCAGATGGTATATGTGTCCTAACGTAGAAGCCAGAGAGAACAGTCTGGTTACTGTCATTGCCATTCGCCTGGGACTGAGTTTTGGCTGCAGGAGAAGAATGATAGGGATAAATGTGATGCAAACAGAAGCAAGTCACTTTAATATATTGATGCGTTCAGACTCCAGCCTAGACACTGATCCTTTATGGGGATATTATGTGCAGTCTCCCCTGACTCCAAAACTGTTCTGAGGAGTCGGTGATTGTGACTGAGTAGGAGGGCTCACTGCCTAGATATCACACGTCGTAGGTCCACATGAGGGCTATTCCACGTCAAGCGGTGTCTTAGTTTGCCTCAATCAGTGGTCCACCCAAATCCCTAGGCTTCTGAAGTTCCTAGTACCCTGTGTCCTGCAGTCCCTTTTACCCAATAGCCCTGGGGTTTATACTTTATAACCACCTTTTCAATTTTGGAGATTAAAAAATTTTTGTTATTAAATAATATGGTTTATGGAAATTGAAAAAATAAGCCATTAGAAACTTATTTGTCTGAAAAAAATAATGCCAGTTTGCAAGGAAATGTCTGGATAATCTGAGTAGGCAATAATAGAGCCAGCTCAAAGTTGGCAGCCAAGCACTTGCTTCATTGAATTTGTGTCACTATCCACAGTGTTGGAAGTAAATTGGCGTCATGAAACAGGTTCCGGAAAGGTCCCCAAATCACTATTCCAAAGATTGAAACCATACTTTTCCCCATTCCATTTAGCCTTCCAGATCATTCAAGCTTTTAAAAAACAGGTCAATTTCACATTCAGTTCATCATCCCACATCTCAATTGGCTCATATCAGTTCAAAGACCCAGAAAACACAATCTCTGAGTTGTGCTGAATTATAGTTATGATGAGCTGCATTATGACCATCTGATTCTCTTTCTTTTTTTAGATAGTTTACCATAAGTAGCATGCACTCATGCTATACCACACACCGCTGATGCCATTGTAGCTGTAAGATTATATCCAAAGTATTTAAGCCCCACAGAATGATGACGGTGAAATACGTAAAACCAGGGGGTAGGAGTCCCCCATCCAGAGATTTTTCATTTTTTTTAATATTAACTAAGACACACAACATTGGTTTTTCTTGTTAGTTTTTTACAATTTTTAAAAAGATGCTCAGTTACTGTTTTGTTGGGGTTTTTATATTTTGTGTTTGTTTTTATATTTACCTCTTTTGTATAAGTAGGGAATTTATAGGGAAATATGTATTGTATGGAATAAATTTTAAGAACTAAAATATATTTTGTTTTAAATAAATTAACAGATCTTTGATCTTACAGCTAAATCACTGATTATATATTTGCAGACCCGACTTAAAGGATGAAAGAAAATTCTATCAAGGGTGTTACTTTTGACTTCAAAGCCTTTTAAATAAAGTCTTTTAACTACCTGTGGAAAAAAATAAGAAAAGCAAAGCAAGAATCATGAGGTATTTGACTTCGGTCAGGACTGCCTCATGACAGAATCGTGAGGATGGGGCCTCTCATAACACAGGACTGAGTAACTTTCATCCAAAAGTTACTGTGGGGTAGATTCCAAGTCATGGAACTACCAGGTGTGCAGAGCCAAACTGAACCGAGTGAGATAGGGGCTGCTAGGCTGTGTGAGGTTATAAAAGCAGACCACCAGGTCTGCCTTCTGAGGTACCACCATATGGGTTCAGATGATCGCTTAAGTGATGAATTGAGCACTTAACTGTTTGTGCCACCCAGAGATGGCATGGAGGAAAATAGCTTTTCACTGTTTAATGTCTTTCCCAAACAGAAACGGGTGCTTACTTGTGTCCTGCCTTTTCTTATATTACTTGGGTTAGTCTGAGTACATTAGAGAAACAAATCCACAGAAACTGAAATGTATAAAAGAGAACTTTAGATAAAGGGTAAATGCACATGGAGAAAAAATCCCAAACCAGTGCAGCCCAAGTCTACAAGTCCAAATTAGCGCATATGTCACACCCCAATCCACTATGTCCTCCTCCATCTTAACAAACACATGCAGTGATGGTAGCTGCAGGTGGACAGAACTGCCCATCTGGGTTTCTGAGGTTGTTACTTCTTTACTGGAATTAAAAGCGCCTTTTGTGCGCCTGGAGCGGCTGCTGTTTGTAACCGCTCAGCCACGAGGGCTCCATCTCCTTGTGCAGGACTACTCGTGATTTATTATCTACTCGAATGCTGATCCAAGGGTGGTACATGGGTCGGTGATAATCTGTGACCTGTTTAAAATCTGTCCATTTGTGGCTAGGTACAGAAAGGAAGGTCAGGGTGCAGGTCACTGCTCTGTCATGTAAAGGGCAAAGCCGCAGCAGGGTTTCTAGACTAAGGACACACTGAGGATGATGAAATACACCACTGAAAACCTTATGCTAATCAGGTAGTGGAGGACTAGTAAACCAAGGCAGAACCTTGTCAGAGAGAGGGCCAGATGACGAACCCTTCTGGTCAGATTAAAGGAGAGGGCCAGTGACAAAGAGCCAGGCCGTTTGCACGATGCATTGCCACGGGGGCTGCAAAGATCGGTTCAAACATCAGAAATGTATGAGGGTGGCCCAGGACTGGAAGACTCATTGTGACCCTATAGGACAGGGTAGAACTGCCCCTGTGGGTTTCCCAGACTGTCACTCTTGACAGGAGTTGACAGCCTCATATTTCTCCCAAGGAGTGGCGGGTGGTTTAAGACTACTGTCCTTGTGGTTAACAGCCCAAAAGTACCAGGGCCTCTAGAACTGCAGGATCCCAGGCCCCACCCTGAACCCACAAAATCAGAATCTGCCTCCCTCCCTGATTTCCAGGAACCTGGGTAAGTGCATGCATGTGAAAGTTTAAGAAATACTGCCTTAGAATCCATTACTTTCCTGATCAACCTCCTCCGGCCAGGGGTGCAGAAATGGAATCCCATTGGGCCATACTCCCCTAGAAGCATATTGAGGTCTCAGTGCTCCTATATCCTGCCTGTCATCCAGATTTCCTGATTCTCACCTGGACTGTTGTCCCTGCAGCAGGGTATTGGTGAGTCCTCAGTATGAACAGCCCCAAATTAGGTCTAGACACACAGCTCCCATTTCAGAGTAGTAGAATCCACAGTTTACTGTAGAATTAATGGCTTTTACTGGCTTGGGGTAGGGTCTAGTGGGAAACGTGTTTCAGCAAGAGATATTATGTATTCCAGATGTACACAATGAGTTTGTCTTGAGACATATTTATGCCTGAAGTTGTTATGGAGTCTCTTTATATCCCATGCAAAGTTAATCTTTTTGAAAATTTATATTTGCTTTTTATTACCCAGATATATAAGTGATTTATAGCTAGGTCTGATGGATTGGAATCAGATGGCCAAGCCTGGATTAACGATGGGTCCTGGTGACCATTAGTCAGTGCTTTCTGTTAATGATATTTTCACCTGAGTGAATGCATTCAAGACTTTTCTTCTCTTAAGATAAATAAGCAGGTGGGTATCATTTTGCTATGCTGGCACTTCCTTGTGCTGTTTTAAGTTCACCCAGCAATTTTTAAAAAGACAGACATATTGAAACTGTCAAACACTGAATAATTCATGTGGAAAAATGGGGGGAGTACTAAATAGAGGTGACTCGTGTTACAGTCTTATTTACTGCTTGTTAGAAGGTACTGTGATCTTGTATACATAAACACTAGAAACCAGAAGAGAGGAAATGGTGGCTCCATGGCACAATTCTCACTAGTCATGAAGGAAATTTGGGTTTGATTCTTGGCCAGTGTGCCTCCTGTTACAGCTACCACCTATCTGCTAGTGGAGGCTGGCATATTACTATGATGCTGAACAGATTTCAGCAATGGTTTCAGCCTACAGTCAGACTAGGAGGAAAGGCCTGGTGACCTCCTTCCAGACATCAGCCACTGAAAACCCCCCAACTGACAAGGGGTCAAATCTACCACCCACTGAAGGAATGGGGCAGGACCAGTGGGCATGTTGTTCTGTAGCGCATGGAGTCCGCATGAGTCAGGAGCTGACAGACTTGAAAGCAATGGGCCGCAGCACTCTCTCGGAAGGCAGTGGTTGGAGCACATAGGTGTCCTTCATGTGGCCCCATGATCATCAAGCCTAAGTCACACAACCAACTCTGGGAAATTAAAGATACCCAGGGTACCAGGAATATTTGAAGGACCTGGTATAAATTGGTTCAGTCCAGGGGAGTTCTGGAAGCCACCGATGTAAGCTTTCTGCTGAAACCACTAACTTAGCCCAGTGCAAGTGGATGGGTGTCTGCGCATTCACCCAGCCACCATTAGTGTTTTGTTGTTGTTGTTGCTGCTGTTCACGTCCATAGAGTCGATGCCAATTCACAGTGACCCTATATGACAGGGTAGAATTCCCCCTGTGAGTTTCTGACACTGTGACTCGTTATGGGAGTAAAAAAAGCCTCATTTTTCTCTTGAGGAGTGGCTGGTGATTTTGAATGGTTGATCTTGCTGTTAGTCCATTGCGTAACCAGGTGCTGTCAATTTGGTTCCAACTCATCACCACACTATGTGCAGCAGAGCAAAACAGCACGCTTCCCTGCGCCATTCTCACCGCCATTCCTACATTTGAGCCACTGTGTCAACCCATCTTGTGGAGGTTTGTCCTCCTTTTGGCTTGGCCAAGATGCTGCCCTTCTCCAGGGACTGGTCCCTCCTGATAACACCCAAAGTACATGAAGCCAAGTGTCACCATCCTCGCTTCTAAGAATCAATCTGGCTGTAGTTCTTTCAACATAGATTTGTTTGTTCTCCTAGAAGTTCTTTGGTGTATTCAATATTCCTCACAAGGACCGTATTTCAAATCCATCAATTCTTCTCTTGGGACTTCCTTATGCATTTTCCAGCTTCCACATGAAAATAGTCATGCCTTGGGTCAAGATGCTCCTGGGTTCTTAAGGTGACAAATTTTCCCAATGCAATTTATCCAGTGATTTCTTGACAGATGTTTCCATGAGCTCTGGTTGTGGATTGGTCCAAGTAAGATGAAATGCTTCACCATTTCTATCTTTTCTCTGTTTCTCATGTTGCTTATTGGTCTAGTGGTGAGGATTCTTGTTTTCTTATCCTCGAGTTGTAATCCATACTGAAGACTATCATCTTTGAACTTCATCAGTAAGTGCTTCGACTCCTCTTCCCTTGCAGCAAGCAAGGTGAGCCGCCTGCATATCTCAGGTTGTTCTCAAGTCTTCCTCCAATCCTGGAGTCTCCAATTCAACCATTCAAAACTCAAAACAGCTCAATGCCATGGAAGTCAGGTCAATTCTGACTTGAGCAACCCTGTAGGCCAGGGAAGTACCTCCTGGAAGTTTTCTAAGACTGTAATCTTTCTCACTTGGGATAGCTGGTGAATTCCAAGTGCCGTCTTATTGATTAGCAGTCATGCTTAACCAAGACCCTACCTGGATTCCAAGTGTGACCTAGCAGCCACAGTTTTCTTCCGAGAACAAATAGGTTGTTAGGGGTGAATTCTCGACCCACGGTGGTCCAGCAGACCTGCTCAGTATTCACCCAGGTGCATAATCCATCAAGAGGATGCATTGTCATTACTTTTTTAATCATGCAACACACCCAGGTGTAGCAGCAACCCAGCTTTCTAATATCACCCTGGTTTTGATAAATATGTCGCATTCCTTGATAACTCTTCCAAATCCTTTAATATCCCGCAGCTCAGTCCCTGATGTCTGGCTGTAACAAAATGTGTGAAGGGAGACCAAATGCCAATACATTCTCCCTGTCTGCCTCAACTCAGCGCATAATCAGCTCCAAGGTAAATGCATGGTAAGTCAGCTATGCGCTGGCGGGGAGGGGAAGGGGGTGGGATGAACCCCCTTTCAGTTTTGTCTTCTGATGGAACTGACCAAAAGGACTTCTAATTTCAGTCTATTAGGAGAGTGAGAGTTAGGGTTTCCCACCACCCCCATTTTTTTCCTTTCCCTTTTTGCCCCTTTCCCCTTGGAAGGACAGCCTGCTCTGCTGTTCTGAAAGGGTTGTCTGCTTTATGCTTCACTCTCCACTCCATTAAATCACCTTTCCTCACATTAAATACAGGTCTTCAGGGTGGTCAGAGAACTTCGCTCTGAGGGATGATGTTATAATGAGGACGACATGTATGAAATATCATTTTTCAGCTCAATCACAGGCAGACCACCGGGAAGCATGAATAGGGAGGGGGAGAGGTGTACCTCACTTTAGACAAGAGTCAGGCTTCTGAGAGGGCAGTCTCAACCTGGATGGCTGCAGAAGGCTTCTTTACCTCAATCACTCATTCATTCAACCAGCTTGCTACTTACTTATTAAGTGCCAGGCCTTGGGACTCTCTCCGTGAACAAAAGAGACAAAAATACCTCTTCTGTCAAGAAGCTACCATACACAGAGGCATTCAAACCCTTTCTGTGGAATGTGTTTAAAGTCCAATTTACATGAAAGCAGAGGAAGAGCCTGATGTGAGCGACTTCAGACACCCACACACACAAATCTTCCAGGAGACACTATTCACTGGAGTTAAATAATTTTTGATTTTTTTTCCCCATGAGCTCTCTTTTTTTTTTTTCTTTCTGAGAGCAATTGTCCTTGGAAGCGATTAGCTGTTATCACTGTCTAACACCTTAGTGTGTATTTATTAATTGGCTCCTTTTCCTGCCTAGATAGGAGGGGCCTCCAGGGCTGCTAAAAGACAGAAAAATCCCCAAAAGGCAGCAACAAGAGAGGCAGAAGACAATTGTGGCCCGTGTTTCTCATCTGAGTCTCTGGGGGGCCATTTGGTAAAGATGCAGATTACACACACACACTGCCCCTCTGCCCCCACCCAATATGGCCCTACTAAATAAGGATCCTACCCCACCATCTGTCCGGGAGCCCCTGAACTGGCCCTTCCCATGAAACAAGCCAGGGCCATTGAAAGTGAATCTTTAGGCAAAGGACCAGTGACGTAGGCTTTCCAAACCAGGATAAAGCCCATTTGCTAAGCACTTGCATATTAAAACCATAAGGTTGATGCTTCAAACCCACCCACAGGTTCCTAAGAAAGCAGGCCTGACAATCTGATTCTGAAAGGTCACAGTCTTGAAAAGGATCCCTGGTGACATATTGTCCTGCTAGCCATAAGGTCAGCAGTTCAAAACTACCAGCTTCTCTGAGAGAGAAAGCTGAGGCTTTCTACTGTAAAGATGTATAGTCTCAGAAACCTACCAGGGCAATTATACTATGTTGCCATGAGTCAGAATTGACTCAATGGCAGTAAGTGAGTGGATGGGCTGGAATTGATTTACACCAACTAACACCAAGAACAGCTATTTTGGGCGGCAGTGCCATTCTTCTGCTTTATCTAGAATCTGAACTCTCAGCATCATTAACAATTTAGACAACAGACAAATAATAATAAACTACAGAAGGATAAAGAAAAGCTAACGAAGTTACTTCTGTTTGAGGTTTAGTTGTGTTTTTTAGCAAAAAAAATATGAAATATGAAGGGACTTGCTGAAATTAAATATAAACCTATTTTGCAACCCCAAGTCTTTCTTGCCAAAAAATAATGTCTCACAATAGGAATGGCCTCTGCACTGCCAAGAAAGCATGTCTTCTGCGTTGGATCAGATCAAGATAGCTATAATACCCTGTACTGAGATCACAAAAGAATGTAATGCAGTGCCTTGTAGACAGTCTCATGTACATACACAAAAGATTTTCTAAGAGTCTTCAGGTGGCTGTGCTACAGCCTAAGTAGGCTGAATTGCAGCCTAAAACAGAGAGAGATCCATCTCAAAGAGATGTGGGGATAGGCTTTCATAAAATGGAGTGCATCATGTAATCCAATGCAAGGGAAACCCAGTAAGTTTGGGAAGGAACTGCATTGGCTTGGACTAAACAGCCAGAGATTGTGCCACATAAAAAGAAGGAAGACAATTGATAAAGCAACCCAGACATTATTGTGGAAAAGGAAAAGAGACTTAGAAGACAATCAAAAGCTACAAGGAACCTCTCTCAGGGAGAATGTCCTGTGCCTTCAACTTGTGTGCTCTGGGGGATATTCAGCAGTCATATATAAAATTGTGTATTCAATTTAATCCCTTTAAGGGATTTTGTCATGGGCCGTCACCCCAACTATCCTGACAAAAAAATCTATCTTGAAAATCACCCTGCAGTGAAGAAGTTAAAGGTAAGAACATGGTACGATCACATGGAGGAAAATTGGGGAGCCAATGCAACAGCAAGAACCAAGGCCCGAGACCTATGAACCAAAGCAAACCCGTCTTGCCGGGTCTTGCTGCCTTAGCAGCTTTGGCCAATGCCATGTGGAGCGGAGTTGAGCTGCCCTGGTCAAACCTTCCTCAAATTACAGAATTGTGAGCAAATAACACACTGAGTGGGATTGAAAGTCACTAGGCAGCAGTAGATAAGTAAAACATATGGGTCTACTATTACCTATCTGTAAAAAGTCTTTGGCAACTGGTTTATGGAAGACCCAGGCCCTGATTACCTCCCATAAACGTGTATTCTTTATCATAGCCACGGACGCTCATGAAAACATGACAGTTGTGCTTAGGAGAGGAAAAGGCGGGTTAAGAACTGAGAAAGACGGTCATATGACCTGGATATTGCTTGAACACTCCATTCTCCTCGGTCTCTTGGAAGAAGTAGAGGGATGAGAACCTAAAGCTGTAAACATTGTGTGGATTAGAAACATGTTAAGTTTGGGGTGAGGGCAGAAGGCGCAGTTTTAGTCCTATAAAGAGTTCCAGTCTCTAAAACCCACATGGGAGTGTTACCCTGTCCTATAGGGTCACTGTGAGTCTAAAGGGATTCAACAGCAGTGAGGTTATTTGTTTTTAGATTCGTTGGCTGATTTGTTTCATGGCTGAAGAAAGTGGAACCCAGAGAGGTGAGATGCCTTGCCAAGGATATACAGTGAACGACTGGCAAAGCCAGGGTGGGAACCCAGGCCACCCACTCTGGAATCTGGCCCTCCCTGACTTTTGACACAGACTCTCAGGAGCTCTGATTTATCACAAGTAAATTTCCCCGATGTATTTCATCATCCTCAGTGTGTCCTTAGTCTAGACACCCTGCTGCGCGCTTTGCACTTTACATGACATTGCTGGAAGTGGAATTAGCAGTGACCTGCACTCTGACCTTCTTTTCTGTACCTAGCTACAAATGGACAGATTTTAAACAGTACACAGTTTATCACCGGCCCATGTACCACCCTGGGAGCAGCATTGGGGTGGATAATAAATCACGAGTACTCCTGCACAAGGAGATGGAACCTTCTTGTCTGAGTGGTTACAAACACCAACCGCTCCAAGTGCACAAAAGGCGCTTTTAATTCCAGTAAAGAGGTAACAACCTCAGAAACCCAGATGGGCAGTTCTTTCCACCTGCAGCCACCATCACAGCATGTGTTTGTTAAGATGGAGGAGGACACAGTGAATTGAGGTGTGACATATGCGCTAATGTTGGACTTGTAGACTTGGGCTGCAATTGGGATTTTTTTGGTTTGGGATTTTTTCTCCATGTGCATTTACTCTTATCTAAAGCTCTCTTTTATACATTTCAGTTTCTGTGGATTTATTTCTCTAAAGTACTCAGATTAACACAACTAATATAAGAAAAGGCAGGACACAGGTAAGCACCCGTTTCCATTTGGGAAAGACACTAAACAGTGAAAAGCTATTTTCCTCCATGACATCTCTGGGTGGCACAAACATTTAAGTGCTCAATTCGTAACTAAAACAATCACCTGAGCCCATATGGTGGTACCTCAGAAAGCAGACCTGGTGGTCTGCTTTTGAACCCTCACACAGCCTTGCAGCCCCTATCTCTCAAGGTTCAGTTTACCTCTGCACACCTGGTAGTTTCATTACTTGGAATCTACCCAAAAGTAACTGTTTGGATGAAAGGTACTCAGTCCTGAGTTATGGCTGGCCCCATCCTGACGATTCTGTCAAGAGGCAGTCCTGACCGAAGTCAAATACCTCATGATTCTAGGTTTTCTTTTCTTATTTTTTTCCACAGGTAGTTAAAAGACTTTATTTAAAAGGCTTTGAAGTCAAAGATAACACTCTTGATAGAATTTTCTTTCATCCTGTAAATTGGCTCTTCAAATTTATAATCAGTGATTTAGCTGTAAAATCAAAGATCCATTAATTTATTTAAAATAAAATATATTTTAGTTCTTAAAATGTATTCCTTAAAGTACATATTTCCCTATTAATTCCCTACTTATACAAAAGAGGTAAAAATTAAAAACATACACAAAATATAAAAAAACCCAATAAAACAGTAACTGAGCATCTTTTTAAAAATTGTAAAAAAACTAACAAGAGAAACCAATGTTGTGTGTGCTTGTTAATATTAAAAACACTGAAAAATCTCTGGATGGGGGACTCCCACCCCCTCGCTTTACATATCTCACCGTCATCAGTCTGTTGGGCTTGAATACATTGGATATAAACTTAAAGCTACATTGGCATGAGAGATGTGTGGTATAGCATGAGTGGATGCTATTTATGGTAAACTTTCTAAAAAAAGAAAGAGGAGCAGATGGTCTTAATGCAGCTCATCATAACTATAATAGAGCACAACACAGATATTGTGTTTTCTGGGTCTTTGAACTGATATGAGCCTATTGAGTTGTGGGATGATGAACTGAATGTGAAATTGACCTGTTTTTTAAAAGCTTGAATGATCTGGAGGTTAAATGGAAAGGGGGAAAGTATGCTTTAAATCCTTGGAATAGTGATTTGGGGACCTTTCCGGAACCTGTTTCATGACACTAATTCACTTCCAACACTGAATAGTAACACACATTCAATGAAGCAAGTGCTTGGCTGCCAACATTTAGCCGGCTCTATTACTGCCTACTCAGCTTATCCAGACATTTTCTTGCAAACTGGCATTATTTTTTTAGACAAATAAGTTTCTATTGGCTTATTTTTTCAATTTCCATAAACCACATTATTTAATAACAAAAATTTTTTGATCTCCACAAATGAAAACGTGGTTATAAAGTATAAACACCAGGGTTATTGGGTAAAAGGGACTGCGGGATCAGGGTACTGGGAAATTCCGAAGCCTAGGGATTTGGGTGGAAACACTGATTGAGGCACACTAAAACACCTCTTGAGGTGGAATAGCCCTCATGTAGACCTACGAAATGTGATGTCTAGGCAGTGAGCCCTCCTACTCTGTCACAATCACGGACTCCTCAGAACTGTTTTGGAGTCAGGGGAGACTGCATATAAAGTCCCCAGAAATGATCAGTGTCCAGGCTGGAGTCTGAAGGCATCAATATATTAAAGTGACTTGCTTCTGTTTGCATCACTTTCATCCCTATCATTCTTCTCATGCAGCCAAAACTCAGTCCCAGGCGGATGGCAACTACAGTAACCAGACTGTTCTGTCTGACTTCTACGTTAGGACACATAGACCATCTGAATAAACCCTTTGATTCTGTGTCTCTCTCCTTCCCATAGACAAGACTGCAGCCAGCACCAGACCTTAAACCTGCAGCCTAAGAGTTTTTCAAAAGTCTAGAAAGAGCAGTCAATACCCCGAAAACGTAGCCTGCAGAAGAGAAGACACAGAATCAAAAGCTACAACTTAAAAAAAAAAAAAAAGCTCCAGGTGGGTGTCATTCAGACAACCAATTCCAATGAAAACACTTGAGGTTCTCACAGTGTAAAATTGCTTTTACTTCCATATTATTGTAATTCAAACAGTTTCCCATATCTCACCTCCAAATATAACTCCAGCAGATTCAAGTATATTAAGGAAGAGGCAATTATTCTGGTGTTTTCTCTGCACTGATTATGGAGCCTCAAACAGTTTTACTATTCTCAGCTCATGCCTTAGATTTTCAACTATTTGAATGTGAAGGAAATCTTAACATGCCGTGTTTCACAGGCTGCATTCTGTGTTGCCTCACCCAGATTTATGTTTTTCATTTTGAGAGTACCTCAATATGGTGGGTTTTTTTTTTTGGTCAAAGGGCACTGTCATTTTCCATCATCAGATGTTTATGGGAAATTTTACATCCTGCAGGTTCCCGTATACAATAATTACATTAAACAGTGGAGCTTTCTGTGTCTTCCTGTTTTTCACAACAGGTTATGCTCACTCATCTTGTTAGCTTATCACGCCAAATGTCCAAAATGCACAGGTGGTGTTAATTGAAGGGCGGAATGATTCATGCATTGGTCACCTTAGCATTGCAAGTTGTTGAGCATCTTGATTTTGAAATTTCAGTAAAGGGAGATGATGACTTAGACAGTTAAATGCCACTCCTTCCAAGCCTCACGTACACTCAGACATATCTGAGCAGAAGCCACATTATCTACGTGAAACAGATTTGGATGCTCCACATCTATATGCAGATGCCCAACAAATATGAGATTATTTTGCTTTCTCTGACTTGGCTTTTACTAGCAGTCAGCCTCATTCCATCTCTTTTGTAGATGGTTGTGGATTCTGGGGGGCCTATGGCATAATGGTGGGCTTTTGACATTAAAAAGATCTTTTAGGGGAGTTTCTTGATGTGCATTTAATATTTAATTACAACTCTCTTTTATACACGTGTGTCTGTGGATTTCCACATCTAAAGTGCACAGATTAACACATTCCCATAGCAGAGTGAACCTTCCTTCCGTCATGTCTATAGGTATTTCTCCTTCCTATGGGCAGCTGGACAGTAATTCATCTGGGAAACATCTGGTAAACCAGGACAATGGTGCTTCCACAGCTTTCTGTGATGAGGAACCAGGACATTGGTTACCTTTATAAAAGTCTCCTGACACGTTCAAGTGTTGTCTGTTTCTGGATCATAGAGGCTTCCTCTTCCTTGGTTGGTCTTGTTGGTAGGTGCTATCCAGTTGGTCTGCTTCAAAGCAACCGCAATGTACAGGACAAGGAAAGGCTTGCCAATCCTGGGCCACATCATATCTTTTTGATGTTTGAACCCATCTTTGAAGCCCCCATGGCCATGCATCGTGCAAACGACCTGGCTCTTTGTCACTGACCCTCCCCTTTAATCTGACCAGAAGTGTTTGTCATCTGGCCCTCTCTCTGGCAAGGTTCTGCCTTGGTTTACTAGTCCTCCACTACCTGACAGTGTTTCCATGATTAGCATAAGGATTTCAGTGGTGTATTTCGTCATCCTCAGTGTGTCCTTATTGGGGGCTTTTACAACTCTTGTTACAATCCATAAACCAATTGTATCTGACATAGTCATACGTATATTGCCATCATTCTTTTCTAGACATTTACTTTTTATTGAGCCCTTGGGATCAGCTCCCCTTTTTTTCCTCCTCCACCACTCGTGGTTCCTTGATAGATTATAGTTTGTTATTATTTTCATATCTCACATCGACCATTGTCTCTTTTATCCTCAGCTTTCTGTTGTTCCTCTCCCTGCGAGGGGTGTGTAGTTATATGTCATTCATTGCTATCGGTTCCCCTTCCTCCCATCCTCTACCCCCCTTCCCCCTACACTTTTGGTACCTCTATTCCCATTCCTTTTCCTGGGTTCCATGTGTTGTGAGTTTTATCTCTTGCTAATACCTATGCACTCTAGTCCAGAGTGGGAAGCGGCACTGGGGTGATGATAGTGGGGGTGAGGAGGCCTCAAGGTGTCAGAGGCAGATTGTGTGATTCATTGGTGCGATCCATGTCTCCTCAGTGGGGCCTCCACCCAGTGGGACACAGCATTTGGGAGGCTTGTGGCTTTCTTCTGAGACAGCATGGTGGCCAAGGTCCCGGGCATTGAGGGTGGGACTCTGGGCCTGGGGTGGCAGCACTTGCAGAAGCCACCCCCTCCCCCAGGCACACACCTGGATACGGACTAGCACGTGAGACAGTTGGCTGTGAACTTTGAGGGTGGCCTCAGCGTCTCAGAGCAGGTGGGGTCTGGCCTGAGTCAGCTCCCACAGCTCCAACCAGGAAGCCCTACCCCCAGGCGGGGGCCAGCAGTTATCCCAGCATGCTCATTCCTCCCCCTCAGCTTCTGTCTGGTCAGCCCTTCAGCTTCCTGGCTGGGTTTAGAACTTGTCCTAAGCTCCCAGAGGGCCACCGTCCTGAGATCTTGCTCAGCGCTTCAGGCCTTTCTGCAAACTCTCCTCCCAGAAGCCCATTATTACTAGCAGTTTACCCCTTGCTCTAACGATGCTCCAGGAGGCCTGCTTGGGAAGGGTTGGGCTGTTGCCTGGTTCAGTCCCACTAACTGCTTCTCAGGAGATAGAAGAGGTTCCCTGTTCCTGGAAAGATTAACTGGCTTGCAAACCCTCTTGAGGATCCCCATGACTCAGCAGGTGGGGTCATTCTAAACCACGGCACTCCACAGGTAGCCACGTTGTGTGCCACCCAGGCATGCTGTGTGTTTGGAGGAGACTGCACACCCTTCAAAGGTAGAAGCGGCACCCCTCCATGTTTCTTGCATGCAGCTAATGCAGGGCCCCTGAGACTCCGGGCCAGCCTCTGGGCTAGGATCACGGGCAAATCGTTATCTCGCCTAAGCTCCATCTGGGCTGGAAACGCAGTACCTTGTACTGTGACCTGGGTCAGCCTGGGGCTGTGCAGGGCATCCTCAGCCCAGCTCAACTCTTCCCAGAATGCCCCTGCAGGTGTAGGGAGCCCCTGGCTTGGGAAAGTGACCCTGCTAAGTGGGCTTTGTGACCAGGCTCCCTGACCAACCGACACAGCTTTGCCTCCTCCACAGGCCGCAGACAGCAGGGGCTGCCCTGGGTTCCCTGAACTCGGGCCCTCTCCAGAGACAGTGTGGGCAGGACCTGGAGGGTGTGGAAGTGAGCCGTGCCAGGAAAGTGAATGGAGGAATGGAGGGTAGGGTAGATGCTGGGTGGGCTCAGGGGGCACGAGATGCCCTGCAGAGTTCTAGAACCAGGGCTGAGGGATGTGGGAGCTGTTGGAGCCAGCTGGCCCTTTCGTGAGTTTTAGGAGCTGCCTGAACCCCATACACATTGACCCTCTCCAGCCCCACCTTTGGCAGATGCTGGAAGAGAAGTTCAAGGTCTTCCAGGAGAAAGGGCAGAGTGTGGGGCTGCCAGGGTGCAGGCCCTGAGGGAGCTGGCAGGTGCCCTGGAACTCGCCTCCCCCAGCTCCATGGCCCAGAGTCAAGTCCACAGGAGCTGTGTTGAGGCCACATGGGTGAGGCTGGACAAGGCAATGAAAGCCTGCACAGAGGTGAGTGCCCAGAGGGACAGGCCAGCGACAGCCTAGGGGCTCGGGACACAGGGGCCTACCCCAGATGTGTGTGCATGTGTGTGCGTGTGCGTGTGTGCTCAAGTGTAGGGGTGGGCATGTGGGTGTGTGCATGCGTACTTCTGTGTGTATTCTAGTGTGCGCATGTGTGTATGAAGGGGCATGGCTGACTCCAGCTCCCAGCATCAATCAGCCTTCCCCGTCCAACCACCCTCCTTCCTGCCCCCAGTTTGGAGTCTTGCAGGGCAGGTCACTGCTTGTGGGAGGAGCACGAAGTGGGCTCTCCCAATGCTCCCTGAGCACGGGCCGCAGTTTCGTTGGGGGCACAGGCCCTGCTGGTCTTCTTGCTGACCGCCACTCTTAGAGCTCCCTGCCTCCCCTCCCAACACCCTCCTTTCTCGGGATCTGGTTTCTCAGTGCACTGAGCACCTGACAGGTCCTGCAACCGAAATCCTGGGGCTGGGTGGCCCCGGGGCCAGCCCTCTCCTCACTGACTGTTGGAGGTGCTACAGGCAGACCCCCTGACAGGCAGCCCATTCGCTCCCTGAGCCGCCGGCCTCATGTGCTCAGGGCTCCCCATATTTTTGCCTTTGTCCCAACATGCTTGTCAAGACTTTTTCCCCCCTCGGGCCCTGCATGTGCCCCCGGGCCTCATCAGGAACCTGCTGTGATCAGAGGAAACCATCCATCTTCTAACCACCGAAGGGCCAGAAGGCGCGAATGTACAGCAATGATAATAGGTAAAGGTCACGGTAAAGTCACAGAGGACAGGAAAGACAGGGGCGAGAGAACACAATACAGAGTCAGACATGTTTTATTAGGCATGCTCACTTCAGCTCCTCTTGATAGACCACGTGGAACTGGGAGAAGTGGAACCTTTGCTATCTTGGGACATGTATAGGGAGCCTGGAGACACACCTCTTCAGTAGAGACATGGGTCACAAGGTGGGCGGTATCTATCGTAAGGCACCTGTACTTGAGCTCACCAAGGTGAGGAAAGCTAATACCTGAATTGGGGGAAGCTACAAGGGGAGCTGGGTGTCACGGTGGGAAGAGAGGGCAAAAGGATCATATCTGCTTCTACACAGAGATACAATCAGCCATGTGCTCACATTAAGGCAGCCTAGATGTTAATGGAGAATCCGTGGGAATGATTTTTAAAGCAGGATAATGTACTTGGACTTTACCTCTAACTTACCAAAGTAGAGGCTTTCCTACCGTGGAATACCAGCTTTCCAGATTCTCCCTGTTATAAGTTAGGGAATAGAGTCTTCGTCCTATTTCCCTCCGTGTTAACGCCCCACAAATCCCCAAGTGACAGTCTTTGCTCAAAAGGAGTTGGCCCTGTTCTCAGGGAGAAAGTTGCTGGCCCTACTTCCCACTGTGCCCTCGACTTCCACAAGGCGGCGCTCAAGCTGTGGGGCCACATGCAGAAGGTGGTCCTGGTGGAGGGTGCTGTCCTTGGCCACGACCTGGCGTCTGTGGAGGTCCTGCAGCGCCAGCACCTCCTCCTGCAGGGGAGGGCCCCAGTCCCTCCTCCCTGCAAGTACCCTTCTTTGTAGGCAATGGATGGTTGAGGAGCCCTCACCCCCAGCTGACCCCAGGCAGGACTGCAGCCTGCCCCTGCCCCCTCTGGGATGGGGGGTGACGGGCCTGAGCTTGACCTATGCTGGGGTACAGCCAGGATGGCCTGCAGAGTCCTGGGTGGAGGAGCATTCAGCCTGCTCTCTGCCAGCTGCAGAGGGAGCTGGTGGCTGTGGACGAGGTGATGGTTCAGATGGGGATGGAGGCCATCCAGGTACACCCTGCGGTCCAGGAGGGCCTGGCCGGGCAGCTGCCTGAGGTGCAGGAGGCGTGGGCCACCTGCACATGACGGCCTGGGAGCAGGGCCAGCAGCTGGAGTGGTTAGCCCATGGCCACGCCTTCCTCTGGCACTGCCAGGAACTGCTGTATGTGCCACCCCACCTGGATGGGGGCTCGCTCTGTTCCATACGGGTGGGGGCACCCAGCTCTTCCCTGCCTCTTCCCTGTTCTGCCCTCTGGCCCTGAGACATGTTCCCATACCCTGTCCCCCACCCAGCACTCGGGCTCAAGAGAAGCAGGCGCTAGCCTATATTCTCAGAAGGGCCAGCTGGGGCCAAGGAGACACTGGGGCAGGAGCTCTGCCTGAGAGCCCAGGCAGTGCGACCGGCGGGGTAGCAGCTGCTGTACACCAGCCACGTCATGGCCCCAGAGATGTGCGCGCTGAGGGCTAGGGCCAGGGTAGTGCATGGCCAGAGCTCCCTTTCCTGCTCTCCCTGCTCCACTGTAACCCAGCCCTGCCCAATCCAGGCGAAACCCTGTTCCCCTCCCAACAGCCCTCTGCCCCCCAGGTCACAGTGTCTCCAGGAGCTGGACAGACAGCTACAGGAGCTCTGGACGGCCTGGGCCCTTCACCAGGAGCACTGCCAGGTGAGCCAGGACCAGGAGGAGCTGCGGGGAATGCTGGGTCACGCCGAGGTCTGGCTGGCCTCCTGAGAGGACCTCCTGCTAGACCCTGACTGTGGGGTGAGCAGGGATCCGCCCCTTAGAGGGCCACATGCCTGGCACCAGGACTTGGAAAGGCAGCTGGCGGCCCAGGAGGAGAAGCTCACCCAGCTCCAAATGTAGGTGAGGGTGTGGAGGGCGGGACTGAGGAGGGGTCGAGGGGCCTCCACCTGCGGTGGGGTCTCCAGAGCATTGACCTGCCCTGAGGGACACCCCTTCGGGGAAACAGCCGCAGGGTCCTGTACTCCATGGGCAGTCTGGCTCTGTGGGGTCCATCACAGCTTCTTCTGCCCAACTGCTCCCTCCCCTCCTCCTCCTGGTTTCCCCTTCTGAGAGCTGCCCCCAGAGCAAGCTCTGTGGGACACAGAGGGTCACTATCGGTGGAAACCAATCAATAATCTCTTGGGTGCAGAGCACACTCTGAGGAACACAGGGGAGGTGACACTAGCTACAGAGAATCTGAGTGGAGCGAGGGTTTGTAATCCTTGTGTAGGCTGGGGGTGGGGCTGATAACGGGGGGGGGGATTGATACCACAGGATCCTGTGGGACTCAAAGTAAGGACCTGAGGGTGGACAGGCAGAGGGAGTGCCCCATCCTCTGAGGCAGAAAGGTGGTCAGCTAGGGTGAGCACGGAGGAAGATGAGCAGGGGTTGCTGCAGTCACGCAAATGTCACGTAAGAATCTCACTTTAGTATAAAATGTTTGTCTCCATTGCAAAGCCACCTCTAGCAACTAGGATCCCCTCTCTCCCCATCTGGAGTTAACGAGTGAAGAAAATCAAAAACTGAAGCAAAGTAGTCCACTGGATTAATGGACCACCAACACCACAGCCCTCCATCCTTGTCCTGGAGACCAGGAGAGTTAGATGGTGCCCAGCCACCGCCTCAAACTGCTCTGGTTGAGCTCAAACTGGCAACTTGTGCACAGCTTGAAAGCAAATGGAAGTTGACTTCATGAAGAGAGTGTATTACAAGTTTGACAGGGACTGCTGGAACCCCGAGACCAGGGCCCTTCAAATCCAAAACAGAGCCCAGCGCCGGGAATCACCCCTGCCCAAGCAACAGTCGAGCTGATAAAGTGAACGCATGGCACCTGTGAGGCAAGTGCTTCCCAGAGCAAAGGTGAGCATTTGCCCTCAAAGTTCAGGTGGGAGGGAGGGACCAGGGAGGAGGCAAGAAGAGTGCTGTGTTATATTATGAGGGCTGCAAACAAAATATGTAGAAATTGTTAAACTGCTATGCATGTTTCCACTTAAAACAAAAACCCTCTATATTAAAATTCACATATATATGTGCATTATATGTGTGTATATATATATTAGTCAAACCCAAGGTCAGAAAAAGGCATGCCCCGGGCTGCTGCTCGTGGCAAGGTCAGTGGTCTGAAACCCATCAGAAAGACGCGGCTCGGCTGTCTGCTCCCGTAGTGACAGCCTCAGAGAGCCGCAGGGGCCGTCTTGTGCTGTCCTACAGGGCCTCGATGATAGAAATCGACTCGATGGCAATGATTTGAGTGCTTTGAAGGTCAGAAACTGTAGACAGTGATCTATAAACGTCCTTCTCTCCTGTAAGATGTCTGTAACACAATCACAGGAAAACCATCGGTCTGCTCTCCAGATCTTCAATGGGACCATTTCCAGGGAGCCTGGCCACACACTGCCAGGCTGTGCCTTTCAGATCCTCTGGCACTGCTAGGAAGGTTGTGGGCCCTGCAGGGGTGGGGGACTCTCCAGCCTGCTCCCCAGCAATAGAGGTACTAGGCCAAGACTGGAAGAGCCCCGGCGGGGGCAGAGTGGGGAGGTTGAGGCAGTCATTGTGCCCTGCTTCTGACACTCTTCATGTGGCTGCTATGGTCACCCTTGACCTCAGGGAAGGGCAAGGGTCACCAGGGCAGAAAACACTTCCTTTTTATGGTGAGGGCCATATCGGGTCTCAACTCCACTGCTAATTAACTGTGGTCTCTAGCAAGTAAGCCAGCCTCTCGGTGCACCCAGTTTCCCCAGTGCTATCTGGAGTCCCCAGAAGGGCCAGGTACAGCCAGGCTGCTTGCAGCTGGGCCAGAACCAGCAGCTGCCCTCACCGTGCCCTGAAGCCAGACGCCCAGAACTCAAAGGCTGAGCTTTGCTGAAGGTCGTCCGACATGGCCTCTCAGCTTAAGTAAGGGGTCCCAAGCTCCAGGCTGCACAAGTTGCTCCCTGGAACACGTGGCCCGGGCCCCCAATGTGGGCACAGAGAAAGCCAGTTCACTTCTCAGGGGTTTGGAAGAGCCGCAGCACAAAAGGGTCTCCCTGGAAGCCCCTCCACCCCATGCCCAGCACCTCCCCCAAACTCACCCCTGCTCCAGGCTGCTGGTACTCACTGTAGGTCCTGTCAACACTGCTGGGCCCTGGGGGCTGTGCTGGGCCGCCACTCCAGCAGGCTCTCCACTAGTGGGGCAGGCTGCCCCCTGGTGGCCACCCACCTTCACTTGGTGCCGAAACATTGCAAACTTGGTTAAGAGGAGCTGAGAAGAGGGGAGAGGGATCACAGGGGGCCCTGGCTGGTGGGCTGTGAGACACCTCAGTGAGTGACTGGGCAGGGCAGCACTGGACAGCCAACGAACTTGCCCCTCTACGCAGGGAGGTGAATAGGAAGCCACAGCTGTTCTTAGTACAGACTGATGTTCCCCATCAGCCCCTTGTGCATGCAGCCCGCCCTCCACCACCCGTCTTCATTCGGCTCCAGGGCAACTTCCTTTCCCCTAGCCCCTTCCTCACTAGGGTGTGCTCATAGTCCTCTCTCCTCTGGCCACCTGCTGCTGGCTGCTCAGCCAGCTCTGCAAGTCCTTGGCTTCTCTCAGGAAGCCCTGCAGTGCCAGCATCCTCTTCAGATCCTGGCCCCTGTGGTGACAGCCTGAGTCCCCCAACAGTTAGTGTGCATGTGTCCACACTCTGCAGGACAAGGGACCCAATCAAAGGGGCTGCCTGAAGGACAAGGTTCTTCATGGTCTTTGCCCAGGCTGCTCCTCTTGATTCAAGAAGCAAACCCAGGGCAGGGGGAGTTGGGGCTGGCGAGGGTGTGGCTGTGGGGAAGTGCAGGTGACTGGAGCCAGGGAGCCGAGCCCCTGCCCTGCAGGCTCTCCTCAAAGGTTTGTGGGAAGAGGAAACAGTGAAGGCCTCATCTTTTCCTGACACATGTCTACAGGCCTCTGTCACGGTTCTCTTCAAGGCAGGGGTAGCATCTAGGGGAATAAGCAACCCCAGCCAGTTTTCTGGTACCCACGGATGCAGTGACCCTCACTGTTGGGCTGCCAACATCCGCAGTGTCTGCAGCTGCTTCCAGAGCCTCCCCTACATCACACCCAGCTGCTCTGAGACCTCAGTTACAAGGATCTACATATAACTTCCTCCCTGGGGGATGGACAACAGAAAAGTGGGTGAAGGGAGACAAAATATGTAAGATCTGACAAATTATCAAGGGTTCATGAGTGAGGGGGGAACAGGGAGGGCGGGCAGAGAAAAATGAGGACATGATGCCAGGGCCTAAAGTGGAGAGCAAATGTTTTGAGAATGATGAGGGCAATGAATGTACGGATGTGCTTTACACAACTGATGTATGTATGGATTGTGATAAGAGTTGTATGTGCCCCTAATAAAATGATTTTAAAAAATTAAATCATTTAAATTTCTTAGGACAATGCCATTTGTATTTCAAAGCAACATTCACGAAAGCTATTTTTTCGCTTTCACTATCTCCTATTTAGTTTTAGATAGAGTGAAAACAATTCTTATGCCTTTTTATGAGATGTAATGCAAGTAGACATAAATTTATGCATAATTAAAATTTGAATGAACAAAATATTTTGTTAAAGAATTTGAACTTTTGTGAAAATCATAGAAAGCATATAGCATTTTATTGAAGGGTTGGGATTTTTTTCCTCTGTTTTATTCTAGAATTTGGTCTGAGGTTCTTACGGCATATTCTGATTGTTGTCATGTAAGAGAATGTACATTCCATATAAGAGAAAACTTTCCTTATAATATTTCCTATCCATTGCTTCCTGCTGAATCTCTCATTTGTTCTTTTATCATTTTTTTCCTATAAAACACCCAGGGTGCTTAATTTTATTCTTATTAATCATTTATATAAGTTAGGAAAATATTTATTATATATACATTTTTATTAAAAAAATTTTCTTGGAGACTCTTACAACTTTTGTTGCAATCCATATTGATTGCATCAGGCATTTTGTACATATGTTGCCTTCATTCATTTATAGACATTTCTTTCTTTTTCTTTTTTAAAATCATTTTATTGGGGCTCATACAACTCATCACAATCCATCTATACACCAATTGTGTAAAGCACACTTATACATTCGTTGCCTTCATCATTCTCAAAATTTGCTTTCCGCTTGGGTTCCTGGAATCAGCTCATTTCCACTTTCCCCTCTCCCCCTCTCACCCTGCACCTCTTCCCTCATGAACCCTTAGTAATTTATACATTATTATTTTCTCTTATCTTACACTGAGCAGCGTCTCCCTTCACCCAATTTTCTGTTGCCCATCTCCCAGGGTGGAAGTTATATCTAGATCCTTGTGATCGGTTTCCCATTTCTACACCCACTTCCCTCCCAGTATCGCCACTCTCACCGCTGGTCCTGGGGGGTTCATCTGTCCTGGATTCCCTGTGTTTCCAGTTCCCGTCTGTACCGCTGTGTATCTTCTGGTCTAACCAGGTTTGCAAGGTAGAATTGGGATCCTGAGAGGTGGGGAGAGGAAGCGTTTAATAACTAGAGGAAGGTTGTGAGTTTCATTATTGCTACACTGAACCCTGAGTGACTCATCTCCTTCCCACTACCCCTCCGCAAGGAATGTCCAGTTGTCTACAGGTGGGCATTGGTACCCTGTCATGCACTCCCCTCATTCACGATGATATAATCCCCCCTCCCGCCTTTGTTGCTTGAAAACTGGTCCCCTCAGCCCTTCATGATCACACATGTTGGTGTGATGCTTCCATGTGGGCTTTGTTGCTTCTGGGCCTGCTTGTTTACTTTCAAGCCTTTAAGACGCGGGACACTATATCGCTTGATAGCCGGGCACCATCAGCCTTCTTCACCACACTTAATTATGCACACATTCATCTTCAGCGTTTATATGGGGAAGGTGATCACACAATGATGGTTTTTGTTCTTTGGTGTCTGCTACCTGATCCCTTCAACACCTCGTGCTCACTTAGGCTTGTGTGCTTCTTCTCTGTGGGCTTTGTTGCTTCTGAGTTAGAATTCAGCCTGTTTGCCTTCAAGCCTTTAAGGCCCCCAGAGTTTCATTATATTGTGCAGAGAGTGGCTATGAGCCAAACCCACTCGACTGCACCCAACAACAATAACAACAGGACTTGTGCTTCTAACAATATGCTGAAGAAGACCTTAAGAGAATCTCCCCTTCGTTTAGAGCAGCGGCTATCGACCTGTGTGTCGTGCCTACTTAGGGGGTCAAACAGCCCTTTCATGGGGTGGCCTGAATTATAGCAGTAGCAAAATTACAGCTATGATATAGCAACAAAAATAATTTTATGGTTGGTTGGTCACGACTACATGAGGAACTAGATGAAAGGGTCGTGGGTAAGAAGGTTGAAAACCACTGTCCAAGAGGAAGACTCAATTCTTGATACAGTTGAAGGGCAACAAAATAGACTCAGCCCCAATATAGATGAGATAGCACAGTGGCTGCAACAATAAACACAAGCCAAAGAAACACTGCAAGGATGGCACAAGATGGGACAGTGTTTCTTTATATTGACATAGAGTTGCTATGAGTCAAAACCCACAAGAAAAGAAACAGGACTTGTTTTTTCTAACAATGTACCTAAGTAGACCTTAAGAGAATCTCCTATTAGTTTAGCGCAGCGGGCCTCAAAATGAGAGTCGTGACCCCTTTTGGGGGATGAATGACCCTTTCACAGCAGTGGACCGTTCATTAAAGTGGAAAAATTAGAGTTATGATGTAGCAATGAAAATAATTTCACGATTTGGCAGTCACCACTACATGAGGAATGGTATGAAAGAGTCGTGGCATTAGGAAGGTTGAGAACCACTTCCCTAGAGGAAGACAGAATTCTTGGTAGAGTAGAAGGGCAGCAAAGGAGAAGCAGCCCCTACAAGATGGATTAGCCCAGTGGCTGCAACAATGAGCACAGGCAAATGAACAACTCTGAGCATGGCATTGGACTGGGCAGCATTTCATTATATTGTTCATAGAGTTGCTGTGACCAGAAACCCATTCGACAGCACTCAACAAAAATAACTACAGGACTTGTGCTTCTAACAATATGATGAAGTAGGAATTAAGAGAAAGTCCTTTAACTTTAGAGCAGCAGTTCTCAACCTGTGGGCTGTGCCCCTTGGGAGGGTAGAATGACCCTTTCACGGGGGTGGCCCGATTCATAACGGTAGTACAATTACAGTGACAAATTACCAATGAAAATAATTTTATGGTTGCTGGTCCCCACTAAATGGGAATCGATATGAAAGGGTAGTGGCATTAGGAAGGCTAAGAACCACTTCTCTAGGGTAAGACACAATTTTGGTATAGAAGGGAAGGAAGAGAGCGGCAGTCTCCAACAAGTTGAATTAGCACAGTTGCTGCAACACTGAGGCCAAGCACACAAGCACGGTGAGGGTGCCACAGGGCAGGGCAGCGTTTCATTATATTGTGCATAGAGTTGCTAAGAGTGAAAACCCACTCGACGGAACTTAACGACAATAACTACAGGACATGTACTTCTAACAATATGCTGAACTAGATCTTAAGAGAAACTCTTCTAAATTTAGAGCAGTGGTTCATAACTTGTGGGTCGTGACCCCTGTGGGGCTTCAGACGAGCCTCTCACAGGTGTTGCCCAATTCATAACAGTAGTGAAATCACAGTAATGGAGTAACAATGAAAAAAAATTACTGTTGGAGGATCACCAAAACATTAAGAATTGTATAAAGGAGCCATGCCATTAAGAAGGTACAGAAACATTGCCCGAGAGAATTACACAAAATGTGGTACTGCAGAAGGGCAGCAAGTGAGAGGCAGACCCTACAAGATGGAATAGCTCAGTGGCTGCAACAATGAGTGCCATCAACGAACCACTGTGAGGACGGCACAGGACGGGGCAGTGTTTCATTATATTGTGCATAGAGTTGCTGAGAGTCAAAACCCACTCGACGGCAACTAACAGCAACACAAAAAGAACTTGAGCTACTAACAATATGCTGACGTAGATCTTAAGAGAAACTCCTCTTAATTTATTGCAGGGTTCTCAGCCTATGAATCACGAACCCTTTTGGGGAGTCAGTGGGTTGAATGACCCTTTCACAAGGTTTGCCTGATTCATAAGATTAGCAAAATTACAGTTATGAAATATCATCGAAAATTTTGTATGACTGGGAGTCCACCACTATTTTGGGAACTGCATGCAAGGGTCGTGGATTTAGGGAGATTCAGAACCACTGTCCGAGAGGAAGACACAAATGTTGGTAGAGTAGAAGGGCAGCAAAGGAGAGGCAGCCCCTCCAAGTTGGAATAGCTCAGTGGCTGCAACAACCAGCGCAAGCAAAGAACCACTGTGAGCAATGCACAGGATGGGGGAGCGTTTCGTTATATTTTGCATAGAGTTGCTATGAGCCAAAACCCACTTGAAGGCACATAATACAATAACAACAGGACTTTTGCTTCTAACAATGTGCTGAAATATATCTTAAGAGACATTCTTCATAGTTTGGAGCAGAGATTCTCAACCTGTGGGTCATGACTCCATTAGGGTGATGAACTACCCTTGCACAGGGTGGCCCAATTCATAGCAGTAGCTACATTACAGTTATGAAGTAGCAATGACGATAAATTTATGACTGGGATTGTACCCACTACATGAGGAGTGGTATAAAAGGCCTGTGGCATTATAGGAAGGTTGAGAGCCACTGTCCTCGAGCAAGACAGAAATCTTGGCAGAGCAGAAAGTCAGCAAATGAGAGGCAGACCCCCAGATGATAGATTAGCGCAGTGGCTGCAACAATGAGTGCAGACAAGAAACCACTGTGAGGATGGCACTGGACGGGGCAGCGTTTCATTACCTTGTGCGTAGAGGTGCTGAGAATCGAAACCCACTGGGCAACACCTAACAACAATCACTGTAGGACTCATGCTTTTCACAATATGGTGCTGTAGATCCTAAGAGAAACTCCTCTTAGTTTAGAGCAGTGGTTCTCAACCTGTGGGTCGCGAGCCCTTTGGGGGGGTGTCAACTGACCCTTTCACAGTGGAGGCCTGATTCATAACTGTAGCAAAATTAAAGTTACGAAGTAGCAATGAAAATAATTTTATGATTGGGGGTTCATCACTACATGAGGAAATGAATGAAAGGGCAGTAGAGGGGCAGCAAAAGAGAGGCAGCCCCCCAAAAGTTGGATTAGCCCATGGCTGCAACAATGACAACAAGCAAAATAACCACTGCGAGGGTGGCACGAGACAGGGTCACGTTTCATTATATTGTGTATAGAGTTGCTATGAGCCAGCACACACTCAAAGGCACCAAACAATAACAACAGGACTGTGCGTCTATGAATATGCTGAAGTAGACCTTAAGAGAAACTCTTCTTAGTTTAGACCAGTGGTTCTCAAACTGTGTCACAGTGCCTTTAGAAGACTAATGAACCTTTCACATGGGTGGCCTGATCCATAACAGAAGCGAAATTACAGTTATGATGTAGCAATGAAAATATTTTATGGTTGGGGAGTCACCACTACATGAGGACTGGTATGAAATAGTAGTGGCATTCAGAAAGTTGAGAACCACTATTCTTGAGGAAGACACAAATCTTGGTACGGAAGGGCAGGAAAAAAGAGGTAGTCCCTAACAAGATGGATTACCACAGTGGCCGCAACAATGAGCGCAAACAGAAGAACCACCGAGAGGATGCACAGGGCAGGACAACGTTTCATTACATTGTGCATAGGGTTGTATGAGCCAAAACCCACTCGAAGGCAGCCAAAAACAAGAACAGGATTTGTGCTTCTAACAATATGCTGAAACATACCTTAAAAAGAAACTCCTCTTAGTGTAGAATATCAGTTGTCAAACTGTGGGTCGTGATGCCTTTTGGGGGGTGGGGGAGAGAATGACTATCACATGGCGACCTGATTCATAACAGTAGCATAATTTTAGTTATAAAGTAACAAGGAAAGTAATTTTATGATTGGGGGGGGGTTACCAATACATGAGGAATGGTGTGAAAGAGCCGTGCATTATGAAGTTTGAGAACCACTGCCCTAGAGGAAGACACGAATCTGGGTACAGTAGAAGGTCAGCAAATGAGAGGCAGTCCCCCAAAAGATGGATTAGCACAGAGACTGCAACAATGAGTGAAAACAAAAGAAAAGTTTGAGGGTGTTAGAGGATGGAACAGTGTTTCCTGATACTGTGCATAGAGTTGTTATGAGCCAACTATGAGCCAAACCCACTCGACAGCCCCCTAACAACAATAAGAACAGGACTCGTGCGTGTAATAATATACTGAGCTATACCACAGGAGAAACTCCTCTTAATTTAGAACAGCAGTTCTCAACCTGTGATTTGTGACCACTTTGGTTGGTTGAACAACCCTTTCACAGGGTGACTAGATTCATAAAACTTGCAAAATTACAGTTATGGAATAACAGTAGAAAAAAACCTTTATGCTTTGGGGACCGCCACTACACATTGGGAAGTGTATGGAAAGGTCGTAGAAATAGGAAGGGTGAGAAAAACTGTCCTAGAGGAAGACGCAAGTACAGTAGAAGGGCAGCAGAAGAGAGGAAGTCCCTACGAGACGGATTTGCACGGTGGCTGCAACAATGAGCGCAAGCAAAGAACCACCGTGAGGATGATGCAAGACTGGGCAGGCCTTTATTATATTGTGCACAGGGTTGCTATGAGCCCAAACCCTCTCCACGGCCCAAACAACAATAACAGGAGGAATCATACATCTAACAGTATGCTCAAATAAACCTTGAGAGAAACTGCTCTTAGTTTAGAGCAGCCATTCTCAACTTGTGAGTGGTAAATCCTTTGGGGGTGTTCGAATGATCCTCCGATAGGCGTGGGCCGATACGTAACAGTAGCAAAATTACAGTTATGAAGTAGCAACAGTATAATTTTTTGGTTGGGGGGTCATAACTACACGAGGCACTGTATGAAAGGGTAGTGGCATTAGGATTACTGAAAACCACAGTCCTACAGGAAGACACAAGTCTTGATACAGTTGAAGGGTCGCAATATAGAGTCAGCCCCCAAATAGATGGAATAGCATAGTGGCTGCAGCAATGAGCTCAAGCTAAGGGAACACTGTGAGGATGGCACAAGATGGGGCAGCATTACATTATATGGAGCATAGAGTTGCTGAGTCAAAACCCACTCGACTGCACCTGACAACAAAACATCAGGACTTGTGTTTCTTATCATGTGCTGAAGTAGACCTTAAGAGAAACTCCTATATAGTTTAGTGCAGCGGTTCTCAACTTTTGGGTCACGAGCCCTGTTGGGGATGAATGAACCTTTCATAGTGGACGCCCAGTCATAAGTAGAAAAATTAGAGTTACAAAGTTGCAATGAAAATAACTTTATGATTTGGCAGTCAGCACTATATGAGGAACGGTATGAAAATGTTGTGGCATTAGGAAGGTTGAGAACTACTGCCCTAAAGATCTTGGTAGAGTAGAAGGGCAACAAAAAATAGCCAGCCCCCCCAAATATGGCTCCAACAATGTGCACTAGCAAACAACCACTGACAGGATGGCACAGGTGTGGGAAGCATTTCATGATATTGTGCATAGAGATGCGATGAGCCAAAACCCCCTCAAGGAACTTAACAACAATAACAACAGGGCTTGTGTGTTTCACAATATGCTGAAGTAAATCTTAAGAGCATCTCTTCTTAGTTTAGAGCAGGGATCTCAACATTGGGTCGTGAACACTTTCAGGTGGGGGGTGTTTCGAAACACCCCTTCACAGTGATGGCCTGATTCATACCAGTAGCAAATGTACAGTTATGAAATATCAATGAATATAATTTTATGATTGGGGTCCACCACTACATTGGGAACTGTACGAAAGGGCCGCAGAATTAGGATGTATGAGAAACATTGTCCTAGAGGAAGACACAAATGTTGGTACAGCAGAAGGGCTGCAAAAGTCAGGCAGGCCCTACAAGATGGAATAGATGCACCAGTGTGCGCAAGCAAAGGACCACAGTGAGGATGGCACGAGATGGGGCCGAGTTTCATTATATTGTGCATACAGTTGCTATGAGCCAACACACACTCAAAGGCACCAAACAATAATAAAAAGAACTTGGGCTTCTAAGAATATTCTGAAGTAGACCTTAAGAGAAACTCCTATTTGTTTAGACCATTGGTTCTCAAACTGTGTGTCGAGACACCTTTGAGGAGACTAACGAACCTTTCACATGGGTGGCCTGATCCATAACAGAAGCAAAATTACAATTATGATGTAGCAATGCAAACATTTTATGGTTGGATGTCACCACTACACGAGGAATGGTGTGAAGTGGTTGTGGCATTTGGAAAGTTGAGAACCACTGCTCTAGAGGAAGACACATATCTTGGTATAGAAGGGCAGGAAAAGAGAGGCAGTGCCCAACAAGATGGATTAGCACAGTGGCTGCAAAAATGAGTGTGAGCAAAAGAACCACTGTATGGAAGGCACAGGATGGGAAAGCATTTCATTACATGGTGCATAGAGTTGGTATGAGCCTAAACACATTCGAAGGTACCAAACAACAGGATTTGTGCCTCTAACAATATGCTGAAGAAGACTTTAAAAGAAACTCTTAGTGTAGAGTAACAGTTGTCTAACTGTGGGTCACAACGTCTTAGGAGGGAACAATGAGCATTTCACATGGGTGACCTGATTCATAACAATACCAAATTTATAGTTATGGAGTAAGAAGGAAAATAATTTTATGATTGGAGAGGTCACTAGTATATGAGGAATGGTGTGAAGGAGTCATGACATTAGGAAGGTTGAGAACCACTGCCCTAGAGGGAGACATAGATCTGGGTACAGTAGAAGGGCAGCAAAAAGAGGAAGCCCACAGCACGATGGAACACAACAGTGGCTGCAACAATCCGCGCAAGCAAAAGAACCACTGGGAGGATGGCGCAGGACAGGGCACCTTCCAATTTTATTGTGCTTAGAGTTGCTAGGCGTCGAAAGCTACACAACAGAATCTAACAATAACTATAGGATTTGTGCTTCTGACAATAGGGTGAAGTAGATATTAAGAGAAACTCCTCTTAGTTTAGACCAGCGGTTTTTAACCTGTGGTTCGCGACCACTTTTGGCGATCGAATGACCCTTTCACAGGTGTGAAATGATTCATAACTGTAGGAAAATTACAGTTAAGAAGTAACAATAATGTTATGATGGGGGTCACCACTACATGAGGAACTGTGTGAAAGGGTCATGGCATTAGGAAATTTGACAACCACTGCCCTAGAGGAAGACAAAAGTCTTGGTACATTTGAAAGGCCACAAAAAAAGAGGCCGCTACCCAAAAGTTGGATTAGCACAGTGGCTGCAACAATGAGCACAAGCAAAAGAACCACTGTGAGGATGGCATAGGATGGGAAAGCGTTTCATTATATTGTGCATAGAGTCACTATGAACCAAAACCCACTCGATGGTACCTAACACTAATAACAACAGAACTTTTGCATCTACCAGTATGCTGAATTCTATCTTAAGAGAATCCCCTCTTAGTTTAGAGCAGGGGATCTTCACCTGTGTGTCGCGACCCCTTTGTGGATATGGAATGAAAATTTCACAGGGGTGTCGTGACCCATAACAGTAACAAAATTACAGTTATGAAGCTGCAATGAAATCATTTTATGTTTGGGGGGGTCACCACTAAATGAGAATCGGTATGAAAATATCATGGCATTAGGAAAGTTGAGAACCACTGCTATAGAGGAAATCCCAAATCTTGGTATGAAAGGGCAGGAAAAGAGAGGTGGTCCCCAACAAGATGCATTAGCACAGTGGCTGCAATAATGAGCGCAAGCAGAAAACCACTGTGAGGATGTCACAGGACAGGGCGGCGTTTCATTATATTGTGCGTAGAGTTGCTATGAGACATACCCACTCGACGGCACCTAACAACAACAACAAATGGACTTGAACTTCTAACAGTATGGTGAAATAGACCTTAAGAGAATCTCCTCTCAATTTAGAGCAGCAGTTCTCACCATGTGGGTCGTGACCCGTTTGGGGCTGACGAACCCTTTACAGGGTTGCATTATTCATAACTTGTAACAAAACGAGAGTTACAAAGTAGCAAAGAATATAATTTTATGATTGGGGGTCTACCACTACAAAGGAAACTGTATGAAAGTGTCGTGGATTCAGGAAGTTGAGAAGCACTGTCCTAGAGGAAGACACAGATATTGGTAGAGTAGAAGGGCAGCAAAGGAGAGGCAGCCCCTACAATTTGGAATAGCTCAGTGGCTGCAACAATGAGCGCAAGCAAAGAACCACTGTGAGGAATGCACAGGACGGGGCAGCGTTTCAGTACATTGTACATAGAGTTGCTGTGAGCCAAAATCCACTCGACGGCACTTAACAACAACAAGAACAGGTCTTGGGCGTCTAACAATATACTGAACTACATCTTAAAGAAACACCTCTTAGTTTAGAGCAGCGGTTCTCAACCTGTGGATTGGGACCTGTTTGGGGGTTGAGCTACCCATTCACAGGGGTCGGTCTCTTCTTCATAGTAGCAAAATTACAGTTATGAAGTAGCAACCAAAATAATTTTACGAATGGATGTTCACCACAACATCAGGAACTTCATTATAGTGCCAAGGAATTAGGAAGGTTGAGAACCACTGGTTTAGAGCATAGGAAATCTGATGCAATACTGCATATTTTAACACATATGAAGTTGGAAAATAAAGGAAATTGGAAGAGGACAGTAGTATCAAATTCCTTTGAGTCAGAATTGCTCTATATCATAGAGTAGCTAAGACAATGAGAAGAAATGACAAAGTCAAAGAGCTGAAGAGAAAATTCCATAGGACACGTGGCAACAGCTTTATGCTCTTGTTAGACCCTCGGGGCCTCCTTATCTTTTGTTGGCTTTCTTAAGCCCATCCCCACCACTGTGAATAGTCTTCATTAAACTCTCTTTAATTAAACTTTCTGCATGGTTTGTTTTCTGCTGGATCCCTCAGAGATATCATTTAATTTTCTTGATTGCAATTCATCTCTAGCATACAGAAATCTTTCAAGAGTTTGTTTTATGTTTTGTTTTCATCCACAATAGCATTTCCTTCCAGATTTGTTTGTCCTTGAAACATGATCAATAGTTCTTTCCTCTCCAATAAAACCCAAGTGATATGCTCCCTGACTGTCTATGAAGTTCATGTGTAGCCTACATGGAGATCCCAACCATTCCCTAGACAAGTGTTTCTCAACCTTCCGAATGCCATGATTCTTTCATACAGTTCCTCAGGTTGTGTTTACCCCGATCATAAAAATTATTTCATTGCTAATTCATCACTGTAATTTTGCTACTGCGATGAACCAGGCAACCCCTGTGAAAGTGTCATTGGACCCCCAAAGGTGTCGTGACCCACTGGTTGAGATTGACTACCTTAGACCAACGTATGGCCCGAGGGCTGTATAGGGCCCCCCAAATAATCAATAGCTGCCAGCTTCACACATCTCACCAACGAGAAGCATTTGTAGCCATCACCTTAGGGGTGAGTTCATTAAATATTTGACCTGTATGGCCCCATGAATGATGTTATAAATCACCACATGGTCCTTGGCAGAAAAACAGGTTTCCAGCTCCTGCTCCAGACCAAAGGTTCCCAAACTTATTCTGCCTACTGCCCTCTTTTCAGAAAAAGAAATTACTCAGGACCGCCCAGCAATGAAAGAATTTTGTACTGTAGCCCACCATCCAGGATAAAATGTAGATATCTGCTTTGTAGATCTCTGGATTTTTCTGTGCCCAGTAGGTGGGTGGTGTTGCCCACTTTGGGAAAAGAGACTCTAGGAAAATCAGGTGTGTTTTCACTCTCTCTGCAAGAATTTCAGTTGAGGAGCAAGATCTGTCTTGAAAGAAGTGTATCCAGATTGCTCCTTAGAGGCAAGGATGGCTAGACTTCATCTCACATCCTTGGGCATCAGGAGCTATGAGGAGCAACATCATGGAAAAGGCCATCATGCTTGGTAAAGGGGCGCCCAAAAGGGGAGGACCCTCACCAAGATGGATGGACACAGTTTCTACAACAACGCACTAAAACATAACAATTGTGAGGCTGGCACAGGAGCAGGCAGTGTTTCTTTTGGTTGTATGTAGAGTCGCCACGAGTTGAAACCAACTCGACAGCATCCAACAAAACCAGATGTGGAGAAAGCATGGCCTGGTCTGTGTACAGTGGCCCCACCGAGGTTCCTCATCAGTTGTGTTTGAATAGGCTAGGTGCTCTCTCAAACCTCCTCTTCAATAGACAACTTAGAATGTTTTCTTTCTGCCCAGGAACCATCCTGAAATTTAAAATGACCATTTGACACTGAGTTGATTGCGATTCATGGTGAGTCATAGGACTTTCAATGGGCATAACCTTTCAGAAACAGATGGCCAGGCTTTTCTTCCAAGGTATTTCTGGGTGCGCTTGAACCTCCTCAGTTTCTGTTAATGGCCAAGTGCTTTAACCATTTGTACTCTCCAGGGATGACTCACAGCTCTATATATCCTTAAAACTGACATCTCTCCTCTCTTTGGAAAGCCATGGCAATTGTTCTGTTTCAGTAGATTTACCTTCTTTAAATATAGGAATGACATATACTTCTACCACCTCACAGAAAATGTCAGAAACTCGTAGCTCTCATTTAATAATGGCGTGAGTGATTACAAATTGGGCTGCTAATCCCAAAGCCAACAGTTCAAAACCACCAGCCACTCAGGGAAAAACATGAAACTTTCCAATCTTATAAAGTTACAATCTCTAATACCCACAGGAGCAGTTGGACCCTGTCCTATAGGGTAGAACTCAGGTCCTGGGGAGTCATAGTGGATTCGATGGCAGTGAGTTTGGTTTGGTTTTTGGACTCCCCTCCTACCACAATAGCTCACAATTACTAAGTGCATGTTATGTACTAGTGTTCTAAGCATTGCATGTACATTCACTCATTTCATCCCACGGGTGTTGGTGTGGGTGAAGAATTAGAACTGCTAACCAGAAGTTCGGTGGTTCAAACCCACCAGCTTTTCTTCGGAATCAAGAGGGGCTGTCTGAGCTCATAAAGATTTTCAGGGTCGGACGTCTGCAGGGACAGTTATTACTTCATCCGGCTGAGTTGCTATGAGTCTGAATGAACTCTAGAGAAGTGGGGTTTTGGTGACTTTTGTAACCCCTTTAAGAGGAGCGCTGGCGGGGCAATAGAGAAGCCCTTGACTATTTACCACTAGCTCAGTGAAACCCTCAGCAGCTTCCCATGAGAATGATGCGTCAATTTGCTCCAGTATCAGTCACAGCCTATGGGAACGCCTATAGAATGGTTCCACTCTGTCCTCCAGGCTCACTATGAGTTGGAATCGACTGACCCATTGGTAGTGCATCAGCTTCCGTCTATAGGTGAGAACACGAATGCACAGAGAGGTGAAGCAATCTGGCCCAGAGGTAACCAGGTTATCCAAGGGGGAGCTGGAATTTAAATCCCAGCAGACCAGCCTCAGAGACTACAGGCTTAGCTCTACCGTCTGCTGATATCTGGACTAAGAGTGGTTGGATTTTGCCTCCTTTTCCCTACACATCATCTCCACTGTCCCCTATCAAGCAAAATTAGCTTGAGCATTGAGCAGGCACCCTCCAGCCCTGCCCGATTGCACACGCGCAGGGGAGAAAAGGATGGGGAGATCATTGGGCTGTTTTAGCTGCCACCTCTACTCACACTGCGCCAACACACCCACAACGAAGTCAGAGAAAGAATTCTTGGCCTTGTAACCACTCCTCAGCCCTGACACCTTGGAGAGAGCCAATGCCACTCTCTTGGACACCCACTCGACTGCTACCTGGGAACTTCCCACGGAGCACTTGGGGACAAAGGAGAGGGAGCACACCTGGAATGTAATTAACATTATGACAACTTGTTCCCCCCTTGGAGAATGACACCATTAGCTGCTTCAATTGTGCATGAAATGTAAATTACACGACTCAGTGGTATCACATCTGAGCAGCCATGATGCTAAGTGACGAGGCTCTTCATCGAGCAGCCCTTCCCCAAGCAGCAGGAACTAAGAAACCCAAGCCCCGAGGCCGACAGCTGAGACCGGGGTCCTGTGGTCTTTGAGTGTGCCTACTTCACTGAGCCCATAAGGGAGGATCATTCCGGGTGTCCCTGAATGCCAGGCTGGGATGTTCCAGCCAACTGCTATCATCACCCTGGCCCTCCCATATTCTTTAAAGGGAGTCGAATGCTGGAGAGCACTCTTTCCTCTCTATCTCTCAGAAAATTAGGAAAAAGGGGTGGTGGCTGTGGTTGTGGTAATATCCTTCTTGCTAAGGAGTTTTGGTGATGCTGTGGGTTAAGCATCCCGCTACTAATCTCAAAGCCAGCAGTTCAAACCCACTAGCTGCTCCGAGAGGGAGAAAGATGAGGCCGTCTGACAATGGACAAATTTATAGTGTCAGAAACCCACAGAGGCAGATCCAAACTCGTCCCCCAGATTAACTCCATATCCATTCTGCCTCCCATTCATTACTCTGTCTGGCTCAAATTACTCCGTGTTCACTCCCTGGCCTGCCCCCCACACTTCCCTACCCCCTTTCACCACGAACTCTCTGGACACTACTCGAAATCAGCTTGAGACACTGGACCAGCCACACTTCTTTGTGGCCCATGAAAGAACTTTCCAAAACCTCATGTCACAAGCAGGTCCACTTGCTTTTAGAGAAGAGGCATAGGCGAAATTGTATGTTTCCACCTTGATAGAGCAAGCACCACCATGTACAATTAGTAGGTGACCACCAGTGTGTCACTTTTGTGGTCACCACACATCTCCTTTGGGGACCCATTTGCCCCTCTCCTAGCACCCTGATCCCTGGTGCCATGGCTAGACTGGGATGGGAAATCCATGTGCTCAACCAGGAACTTCCAGGTGGAATCAGAGCCACTGTCCCATCTGCAGAGCCTCTGAGAGGACAGGGAGTTTGGAAACACAGCCTAAAGCTGCAGTAGGATAAATTTAAGAAATGATCACGCATTTACCCTAATGTCAACTGTACAAATCCCACAACCACCCTTCAAATGCCCTGCCACTGAGCAGAGCCAAAAGCAGGAAGAGCCAAAACCTACATATGGGTACAGGAAGACTTCTAGAAGGTGTCCCTGTGGTGGGCCGTGGAAGGGGGAGAGTGGAGTTGAGGAGGCTCAGGGGCTCAGGCTCAGGCTGGGAAAGAGCCAGAGTTCCTAGTTCAACTCTCTCTTTGTCTCTCTGCCTAACCACCCACCTCCCACCCAGTCCAGGAGATTCTTTGAACAGGGCCCACAGGGTCGGAGGTTAGAACTGTCAGCTCCTGTTACGACCCTGACTTGGGAAACCTCTCTCATTCTGGAAATTCATATATTTTCTTGGGCAATGATCAAGATCCAGGTCAAGCCTCCCCTCCCCCTTTTCTCACAGAGGCACTTGGTCAGAATGGCAAATAGCCCTCAACTGTGCCATGCACTCCGCCGCTTCATTCCCTGTTCCCTTTGAACCATCTGCTGCAAAAAAATCACAAAACAGCCCGATGGAGGGGCAGGTCGGTGCTTCTTTTTCAGAATTCCCTCTCATTCTTTCTCTGGTCGCATCATCATTCCAGGTACAGCAAACCCATTACTGTCCAGTCAATTCCAACTCATGGAGACCCTATGTAAATTTTCAAACGTTGTCCAACATTACTGGAACAGACAGCCTCATCGTTTTCCTTGAAGCAGCTGGTGGTTTGAACTGTCAACCTTTGAGCTAGCAGTTCAACGTTTACATGACATCCCTTCAGAGTGGTGAGTCATAGTCTGCAGACACCGTGGGCAAGAATCATTGTTCTGGCTTATTTTCATAAGGTGGGATTCTAGGTAGGCAGGTGTGACGCAGGTGTAAGTGGAAGCCGACTTGATGGCAACAAACAACAACACTGATGTCATTGTTTTGGGACTTGGGAACTGAGACCTCTGAGGCATGGAGCTAAGTAACAGCTACTTCAGGTTTGTTAGGTACTTCATTGCTGAGCTCTGCTCTAGATACTGGGAATACAGCTAGAAGGAAGGTGGCATCTCTGTTCCTGGGGTTGAGAGATGAGAGGGGTTGGGAAACTTCCTGTCCTGTTAGTAGTGGGTGTACACATTGTTTGTGTTGTTATATGCTATTGAGTCAGTTCCAACCCCTAGCCACCCTATGGATAATAGAACGAAACACAACCCAGTCCTGCCCCATCCTCTCAATTGTTGTTATGTTTGAGCCCCTTGTTGCAGCCACTGTGTCAATCCATTGGCCGAAGTTCTTCCTCATTTTCACGGCCTCTCTGCTTCACCAAGCAGGACGTCCTTCCTCCTCCAGGGACTGGTCTCTCCCTAACAGTATGTCCAAGGTACGTGAGGGGAAGCCTCACCATCCTGGCTTCTAAGGAGTATTCTGGCTGTACTTCTAACCCACATTTGTTTGTTCTTTGGCAGTTCAGAGTACTTTCAATATTCTTCACCAGCCTCCCAATTCAAATGCATTGATTCTTCTCTGATCTTCCTTTTCAATGTCCAACTTTCACGTGCATAGAAGGCCATCGAAAATATGACTAAGATGGCTTTAGTCAGGTGCACCTTAATGTAACATTCTTCCTCTTAAACACTTTGAAGAACACTTTTGAAAGAGGTCTCTGGTGGCAGCACGCGGCCCTTTTAAGGGTGAGGAGGAGGGGCGCACAGGTGGAAGCTCATGGCTCCTTTAAGGCTTGGCCTACTTGGCAGCAGCTGGAGCCTATTGAGAACATGACAGGAGGCCAGCCAGCACTTCCTATAGAGGTCAAGGGCTCAGGAGCTGAGCGAGCCAAGCTCTGAAGGCTGTGAGCCAGCCTCAGAGCCGCACTGCCTCCATGGGTCTTTATGACCTGATGCGCAAGGCATAGGACTTCAAAGACCAGGTGTGGCCTGTGCAGCCTTCCAGGCCCCTTCCCAGACTCCTGCCCACCAGGGAGGGCCTTTCCACCATGACCCCTGATGTGGGTCTGCAGCCCACCAGGCACCTAGCCAGCCACCAGGATCCCCGCCCTGCCCAGCTGACCCACCCAGGACCACACTCCAGACCCCCTGCCCCCACCCTGGGCCTGCTCACCACCAAGACTCTGCCCTGGGCCCGCTGCCCACCCAGGAACCTGCATCAGGGCCCTTGCCAACCCTGGGTCCAGTCCAGGCCAGGCACACACCTGGGATCCCTGTTCCAGGTCCCTGCCCATCTGGGTCTGGGCCTGCCACAAAGACCCTGCCCGAGGCCCTCTGCCTACCCAGGAAACACCCCCTGCCCAGCTAGCCCCTGGCTCATCTGTGCACTGCCCCAGGCCCCCTGCCTGCCCAAGATCTTTTGTTAGCCTGACTGGCCATGGAGGATGGAGAGGAAGAGGGACCCTGCCCAGGCCCCTGCACCCCATCCCACTTGGGATGCCCTGGGTTGGTCCAGCCCCAAAGGTGTCTCCCCTCCCCCAAGCCCACATACCCAGAACTCCATTGGGCCCACTGCTTACCTGAGGCCTCCCCATCAATGGCCTGGGATATGTAACCCCAGCCTGGGATGGGCTCCAGGCTTGCTGTGGCCAGCTTATAGCAAGTAGTAGGAATAGCGCTAATGAAGAGAGGGGACAGCTGGGCAGAGGGCCTAAACCTGCTGAGCGCCATGGCCCCTGAGACACTGGCGAGCTGTTGGCTCCTAGCTCCTTGTCCCTGACTCTTACCTGCCTTCCTCTCTCGAGTTCACTCTTGAATTTCAGTATCCATGCAATCTCACCCAGCCTTGCTGCCTGACTGGAGAGGGAGCCTGGAGGCTGTTAGAATGGCGCTGCTCACTCTCATTGGGCTAAAGAGTCTGACGTGGGCCAGCAACTCCATGAAGTTCCCTCCTCAGGCAGTTTTCTGCCTCTCCATTCCCCTTAGTCTCCCTGCAGGCCTGGCCCTGGGCCCTGACCTTCCACTTGCTTCCTCATCCAACATGTGGATGGCTGGCTCTTGCCAAGTACACACATGGGTGCAGACATGAGAGATCCCACTCTCTCCTGGAAACTGGGAGGTCTGTAAACAAGGGCACAGCTGAGGCTTGTTCTTACCCAAATCATGTGCATCCTTCTCTCTGCCCTCTGCCCTGGGGTAGGGACAAGGGCTCTGGGAAGACCGGCCACCCCATCACTATGGGGCATGGCCGATGGTGCTGGTGCACAGAGCACTGGGCAGGCAGGGCTCCCTACAGGCCCTTGCACTGTGTGGGGCTACAGATGGGGAAAAAGGCAGAAGAGTGCTGCCAGGAGCCAGCTGCACTCTGGCAACATGGGGTCCTCTGGGCTGGGCCACTGAGGTGGGGTGCTAAGGCTGTGCTCCCCTCTCCCTCTCCCCAGGTGTGTGGTTGTGCTCTTCAATCCCCGGAAACACAAGCAGCACCACATCCTCAACAGCTCCAGGTAAATGGGCTCTGGGGCTTTGGGGAGTGCCACCTTTCCCCAGGGACGGCCAGAGGGGTGCCACCTGCTTCTCTGTGGCATTGGGCCCTGTTGGGCCCCAGGCCTGCAAGGGAAGCAGCACAGAGAGGGCGGGTTTGCTGCCCTTGTTTTGAGAGGGGACTCTAAGAGGCCAGACCTGGGCCAGGCTGCCAGTGCCCCTCTTGAGACTGGCCGCATTACTTTCAGGAAAACCATCACTGCCCTTGCCTTCTCTCCTGATGGCAAGTACCTGGTCACCAGCGAGGTGAGTGAGGAAGGAATCTCAGGCACTGCAGAGGGGGTGGCCTGGCCTTAGCAGAGAGTGACAGCCTGTGGCCTGCATAGGACTGGTACCAAATTTGACTTTCTGTACTGGTGTCCACTTTGGGTGTTTGGTCTGCCATAGAGCAGTGTTCTTAGGCTGTAGCCTGCGTCAGAAGTGCTATGGTGGCCCCATAGTACAGACTGCTGGCTCTTGGGCTCAGCAGGTCTGGGGTGGCTCTCTTCAGTTTGCAATGCTAACAAGTAGTTCCCGATGAGGCTGAAGCTGCCAATTTGGGAACCACATTTTGGAAAACACCTCCTTAAAACATTCCTTATCCCTGGAGTCCCCCTGCTGGTCACAGTGTGGAACAGGGCTGCCCTCCCATAGACTTGCCCTGTGAGGCTGTGGGAGCAAACCACAGGAGTGGTGGTTCTTGCCAATCCAAATCACGCCAGGAGCCCATCCCTGAGAGTCCCTGTTCCCCAACACTGATCACATTCCCTCTGGGGGTGTCCTTGATTCATGTGCAGGCACATTAGGTTAGGTCTCCTTCATTTACGTGCAGGCTTTTATCCAGTGGCTGGGAGAGCCAGGCCTCCGTGGATGGGGAGGGAGCTGGCTGCCTCTGGCCTTTACTTTGGGGTCTTCGTCCCCACAGAGTGGACACATGCCTGCTGTGCAGGTATGGGACGTGTTGGAGCGCAGCCATGTGGCAGAGCTTCAGGAGCATAAGTATGGCGTGGCGTGTGTGGCCTTCTCACCCAGCACCAAGTACATTGTCTCAGTGGGCTACCAGCATGACATGATCGTCACTGTCTGGGCCTGGAAGGTGAGTGGGCTGCTGGCCTCAGGACAGGCAGGGCCAGGAGGGGAACCAAGAAACTGCTGACAGGTGGCCTTCACTCCGCCTGCTGGCCTCAATCCGTTTCTAGAGAACTCTGAGCAGAAAGGAGCAACTGGGTATCTAGGATGCTAAAGAAGGGGCAGAAGGAGAGGTCAAGTACACAGCTTGTCTAACCTCCTTCAGTGTGTAAGTTTCTTTTCCCTCAGCTCCTAGAAGCAGAGCCTTGATTTCCTTTGACTTTCTCTCCAGAAAATCATTGTAGTGGCTTCCAACAAGGTGTCCAGTCGGGTAACAGCAGTATCCTTCTCTGAGGACTGCAGCTACTTTGTCCTTGCAGGCAACCGGCACATCAAATTCTGGTACCTTGATGACAGCAAGACCTCAAAGGTGAGGCAGCAAGTAGCCACCAGGGTGGGGTCTGCCCAGATCTGTTCCACCTGCGCCCCCTTCTGCATGCTCAAAAGCGCCTTGGAAGTCTCAGCTGGGCCAGGTGCTATGTCAATCTGGAAGGGAAGCCTTTTCCCTCTCTCCCCAGGGACTGCTTTCCAGGGGGTAGTCTGCAGGGTGGGTGGGTGGGTGGCACCTGTGGTGTGCCTCCACAGGTGAATGACACTGTGCCCCTGTTGGGCCGCTCCGGGCTGCTGGGGGACCTGCGGAACAACCTGTTCACTGATGTAGCCTATGGCCGCGAGAAGAAGGCTGACAGCACCTTCTGTATCACATCCTCGGGGCAGCTGTGCGAGTTCAGTGACCGGAGACTGTTGGACAAGGGAGTGGAGCTGAGGGTAAGTGAATGCTTTGTCGGCACCCTCCCGTCTGTCACTTCCAGGCTCCGGGGGTCCAGGGGCTAGCAGCGGGGTCTGCATGCACGCTGGGGGAGGCCCCAGGGGGAGGAAGGTGTTTGGGAACCTCTCTGCTCGCTCGCGCTCTCTGTCTCTGCCTCTTCCTCTGCTTTCATCTTCTGCTCAGCACAAAGACAGCATCACAGTAAGTGTGCTGGCCCTGTCTGCTGCCTCTGCTGCCTTTCTCATGGCCGGCCTTTTCTGAGTGTGTCTTTGCCTCAACCTCAGGTGCCTTATAAGGCTTGCTGACTCATTCCCCCTAATTGCACGGGGCGTGGGCCCTCTGGCCAGCTGCTGTTAGAGGGAAGGGCATTGAGGGGCTCCGGCCAGGGCAGCTGGCCTGCCTTGCACTTGTCCTTGCCTCTTGGCTCATAGCTGTTGAGGTGTCGGGTGAAGAAGTGTGCAGACGCCCTTGTTGACTGGGGCTTCTGTGCTCACAGACCACAGTGGCCCACTGCATCTCGGTGAGCCAGGACTACATCTTCTGTGGCTGTGCTGACGGCACCGTGCGCCTTTTCAACCCCTCCAACCAGCACTTTCTCAGCACGCTTCCCCGGCCCCATGCCCTGTGGGCAGACATTGCCAGCATCACAGAGGCCTGGTGAGCAGTGTGGGTGGGCCCCTGAGTCCTGTCAGAGCCCCACTCTGTGCCAGGCCATCCTTGGCATGCTGCAAGGAGAGGAGGGCACACATAGACCTCTGGGAAGACCCTTGCAGTCAAGCACAAGTGGGTCTTTTAGCATTTCTTGCTCACTGTGGGCAACCGTGGTAATCTGAGTCTGCCGTGTGGTAATGCATTGTCCTGTAAAAACCACAGCTAGGACAGACGGGCAGTTCCTTAGGGTTTCTGAGAGAGACTGGAAACCTGACGGAGCAGGCCTTTCTCCCTCAGGGTGGTGCTGCGTTGCAGCTGTGGTAGGAGGGGCTTATTGTAGCCTCGGGCCTTGGGTTGGGTGATTGCAGGAAGTGAAGTTTTGCTCTGGTTTCAGTGCTGTCAGGAAGCGGGGCAGTTCTGCAGTTGGGTATATTAATTTCTCTTTCAAGGCAGGAGGGGACTAAATCTGCAATTTGTAGGAAATGATATATGACCATGGTTGTGGCTTGCACAGTGTCTTTCCTTGTCCTCTGACGTGAGTCTAGAAGGGCCTGACATCCGCTTGGCTGCATCATGGCCACACACTGTCCTCGCCTGACGTTGGGGGCTATGAAATAGCTTGTGTTCTTTTGGAGAGCCCCATGGCAAGGAATGCCAAGCCAGCTGCTGCGTTCTTTCTCCAGTGACTGCTGGCCAACCTGCCGCTCCTCCCTTGAGTGCCCCATTTCATTAGTGCTCACTCACCAGTTTGCCCTGTCTGCCCTGGACACCCCGCCCCCTTTTTCCTCATTCGCCTTTTCGCTGGCGTGGCCAATGCGAAGTATCCGGACTCCATCGCCTTGACCTTTGATCCTGCAACTCAGTGGCTGTCTTGTGTGTACAATGACCATAGTATTTATGTCTGGGATGTGAAGGACCCCAAGAAAGTGGGCAAGGTTTATTCAGCTCTGTATCATTCCTCCTGCTTCTGGAGTGTAGAGGTACGTGGGCCAGGTCTGCTGAGACTGACCGTGTTTCCTGGGCTACCATTAGGAGCTGGAGTTCCTCAAGTGTGGAATTTGTTTCCTCCAGCACCCTTGCTCCCCCAGCAGTGCCCCTGGGTCCCTTCCTATCTGTTAATTGGCTATGAGGATGGGAGGGGAATTTAGTGCTGACTCATCTCAGACGTTTTTCAGTATGCCCCTGTGCAGTCTTAGCTTGGCCTCTTTGGACATGTTCCTGAACTTGACCAAACCTTAGTTTCTGCAATTGTGAAATGACATACCTGATGCATTTGATTTTTACGAAAAGGAGACAATGTAATTGGGAGATTTAGAATGCCTAGTACTTACTAGGTGCTTGGTTAATGTATATTCCTTTACTTGTTAAAGACAAGAGCTAATCATTATGACTTGCTTGCTATGGGATAAGCCTGGGGCTAAGTCTTGACCAACCTTTTCTCTACTCTCATCCCGTCCCATCTCTGTGGGCAGCCAAGGTCTGACCCAGGTCCCTCTGGTCCTTGTGCTCCACCAGGTCTACCCTGAGGTGAAGGACAGTCAACAGGCCTGCCTGCCCCCAAGCTCCTTTATCACCTGCTCTTCTGACAGCACCATCGACCTGTGGAATACAGAGAGCTCTGGGGTGCATGGCTCCACCCTGCACTAAAACATCCTCAGCCATGTGAGCCTGGTGCCCCCACACCACACTCTCAGGATCAGAGTCTCCAGACCAGACTGTTCCAGATGTTTCTCCAAGTGTATGAGTGTGAGTATGTGTGTGTGTGTGTGTGTGTGTTTAACAAGGACACGATATCAGAAGCCCTCTAGAGATTCTTGAAAGTTGTGTGTGGGTGTTAGTGTAAAGGACACCAAGTAGAAGCCTTCCAGAGATTAGGAAAGGGTGTGAGTGTTTGTGTGTGTGTGACTAAAAAAGACACGAATTCAGAAGCCCTCCAGAGATTCTGCAAGGGTATGAGTGTGAGTGTGTGTGTGTGTGTTTGCAAAAAGGACACGAAGTCAGAAGCCCTCAAGGGATTCTGCAAGATTGTGTGTGTGTTTGTGTAAAAAGGAAACCAAATCAGTAGCCTTCTGGAGATTTGCAAGGATGTGTGTGGGTGTGAGTGTAAAGGACACGAAGTCAGAAGCTCTCAAGGGATTCTGCAAGTGTATGAGTGTGAGTGTGTGTGTGTGTGTGTAAAAAGGAAACAAAATCAGAAGCCCTCTAGTGATTCTGCAAGGGTGTGTGCGTGTTTGTTTTTGTGTGTAAAAAGACACAATGTAAAGCGCCCAGAAATTCTGTAAGGGTGTGTGTGTGTGTGAGTGTGTAAAAAGGACTCAAAGTCAGAAACCCTCTAGATATTCTTCAACAGTGTGTGCGGGTGAGAGTGTTTAAAAAGGACAAAGGTCGGAAGTCCTCCAGCGGTTCTGCCAGGGTATGTGTGTGTGTCTAAAAAGGACACGAAATCAGAAGCCCTCCAGAGATTCTGCAAGGGTGTGTGCATGTGTGTATGTGTGTGTATGAGTGTGTAAAAAGAACTCGAAGTCTGAAGCCCTCCAGATGTTCTGCAAGGGTGTGTGTGTGTGTGTGTGTGTGTGTAAAAGGACAAGAAGTCAGAAGCCCTCCAGATGTTCTGAAATGGTGTGTGTGTGTGTGTGTGTGTAAAAAGGACACGACATCAGAATCCCTCCAGAGATTCTGCAATGGTGTGAATGTATGTGTATATGTAAAAAGACCTTGAAATCAGAAGCCCTGTAAAGATTTGGCAAGCGTGTGAGAGTGTGTGTGTGTGTGTCTGTGTGTCTAAAAAGGACATGAAATCAGAAGTCCTCCAGAGATTCTGCAAGGGTCCATGCTTGTCTGTATGTGTCTGTGTGAGTGTGTAAAAAGGACACGAATTCAGAAGCCCTCCAGAGTTTCGGCAAGTGTTGATTGTGTGTTTATGTGTGTGTGTAAAAAGAACAGTAATCAGAAGCCCTCTAGAGATTCTGAAACGGTGCGTGTGTGTGTGTGTGTGTGTGTGTGTGAGTGTGTAAAATAGACACAAAATCAGAAGCTCTCCAGAGAATCTGGAAGGGTATGAGTGTGAATGTGTGTGTGTGTGTAAGAAGGACACGAAGTCAAAAGCCCTCTAGAGTTTCTGCAGGGGTCTGAGTGTGAGTGTGTGTGTGTGTGTGCTTTCTGCAGATTCTTTCTCTCCCCTTTTTAAGAGTAGTTTTAAGGACACTGTGAAAGCTTCCCACCATCCAGTTCCAGAACATTTTCATCGACCCTGCAGCCATCAAGCAGTCATTCTCCATTGCCCCTCCCACCCCACCCTGGGAAACCACCAATCTACTCTATGGCTCTACGGGATTTACCTGTCCAGCATTTTTCCTCTAAATGGACTCACAATACATGGCATTTGGTGTTTGGCGTCTTTCACTTCATGTCTTGCATTCACCTGTGTTACAGAGTCTGTCTGAATCAAAGGCCTTAGTTTTCTTGTGGCAGACTATATGTATACCCCACTCTGTGTAGATCATATTTTCTCTATTCTTCTATTGATGGGTATTGTTGGCTTATTGTTTACCTTTTGCCCATAGTGATTACTGCAGCATCCATCTGGGTACTCATCTTTCATTCTTTTAGATATGCACTTGGGAATGGACTCCCTGGATCAGCTGGCAAGGGTTCATGACCAAGTGGGTTATGTTGGGCTGCTAACCGTAAGGTCAGCATTTTGGACCCTTTAGCTACTGCGAGATAGAAATGCTCTCATAATGATCCACAGCCCCCCAGGCCCACCAGCCGCAGTTCTACTCTGTCCTTTCGGGTTGTTGTGAGTCAGAATCGACTCGATGGAAGTGGTAGTGATGAAGCCAGCGACTTGAGAATGGAACCAGGGACCGTGGAAAATTCTGGCAGTAGCCATGGTGTCCTCACTACCCAGATGCCAGCAGCCACCAGTGAACAAAGGAGGCACAAGCAAGGTTCTCGCTGACTTCATGCTGGCGACCCGGCTGCCCCTGCTTCCTCAAATGCCATTTCCTCAGCTTTACTGGCAATGGGGTGTACTCCCTATTATCATGTCACCAACTCTTTCAATGGTCCACCTAGCCAGGTGTGATTCCAAACACTCACTGTGCAGCCACCATCAGCGAAGGTGGCTGCCCACCTCATTTGTACACCTGCAAAGAATGTGACCATTCTTGGCACTGGTGTCCTTAGTCATCCTGGTTGGTATATTTACATCCTTGGGGAGCTGGGTCAGTGTGCAAGCGCTTCTCAAGGTGACCATATGATCTGTTTACTGAGAGTGCCAGCCCAAGGATCTGACTTGCCACCCACAGTGAACGCACCTCTGAGGCAAAGGGGAGGGCTTCTTTCTAACTTGGAGACCAGCAGTTCTTCTGCAGACATCACTCCCCTGCAGCACTCTGATCTGAGGCCTTTCATATTCCAAAGAGCAGCATTAAGATTCTTATCTGTGACCCAGTCAGACTCACATGTGCGAATTCTCTTTTCAGAGCAAGACAGCCAATGCAGTGAGCTGGGTAAAGGGGCAGTCTCACTCTGAGGAGACTCAGCCAGGAGTGTAGGGTCAGGGAGTGAAATGTGCAGCTTCCAGCTTCCACCCAAGCCTCCTTAGTGCAGTGGCATGAAAGCAAAGAGATAGTCCTTTGTGACTCTTTGACCTCCTTCCTGGCCTTGGTGGAATTAACACTGCTCAGTGCCAGTCTCTTCTGAATATATGGAAAAGATAGCTCAGAAAAGAATAGAGTTACATAAGAGCAGGACAGAGTAAGGTGGCTTCATGGTGTTGCATTTGTGTGTCTCAGAGCCCATCCAGGCTCACAGTGCCCCTCTGTGACAGAGAAGAACTGTTCCACAGATTTTTCTAGGCAGAATTTTAAGGAAATGTACCTAGCAGCACAGTGGTTGCATGTGCAGCTGTAACAGAGAGACTGGCAGTTTGAACAAACTGATCCCCATCGAGAGAGTGAAGACGTGACTGCCTGCTCCCATGAAGACTCCTAGCCTGTTGTTGTCTGTCCATTTGTGGTGCTGTGGTGAGTTGTGTGTTACTGTGATGCTGGAAGCCACGTGACTGGTATTTCAAATGCCAGCAGGGTTACCCCAAGTGAAGAGGTGTCAGGGAAACTTCCAGGCTAAGAACAGAATACAAAGAAGGGTTCCACTGCCCACTTCAGAGGAAGTAGCCGCTGAAAACCCTAACACTATAGCACAGTGTGCCTTTCCTTCCCGTCACAGGGAGTCAGAATCGCCTCAATGGCACATAACAACCAACAACACCTTTGAGGAGGGAAATCTCCTTCAGTAGGGCTGGGTGAGTTTAAACTGGGTGGCTTCTTGGTTAGCACTTGAGCTCTGAATCATCTCACCACCAGGCCTACAATCTTCATGATGCGGGCAAATAAAACCATCTTGGTCCTTCTCGGTATTAACAGCGTCAGAATGCTCTTTCTCCCATAAGCACATGTCTGGTGGTTGGACCACAGCAAACCCGGTTGACACTATTTCCTCATCACCCCGTGTGTGTCAGAGTAGAAGTGAACCATGAAGTTTTCTTTTCTTTGAGTAAAAACATTTTTATTGTGATTTGGGTGAAGGTTAAAGAGCAGCTCAGCTGTCCATTGAGCAATGCATACACATTTTGTTTCATGTCATTGATAGCAATTCCCACAATGTACCATCACTTCCCCCACATCTTCTTGTTTCTTGTCTCCAAGCTGCCTTCATTCTCAACTTTTTTGAACTTCGTTCTTGGGGGAATGCTGTCTTTTGATCTCATGTGATCTATTATTCTACGGTATTTGTATGTCTCTAATGTCATTGTTCCCATTATAGACCTGTCTATTGTTTGGTTGAACATCGAGCCATGATGAGTTCAGTTCCAGACCTGCAGGGTAACTAAGCACCATAGTCTTGCAATTTCACCAGCCTTTATCCAAACAGTAAGCTTGGTGTTTTATCATGATTTTGAGTTTTGCCCCACATTTCCCTTCTACTCTAATCAAGCCCTTCTAATGTGATCTCTTTCATAGCAGTCGATAGTGGGAGCTAGGCACCATCTAGTTCTTCTGGTCTCCAGTGGGGGAGGGTGATCGTTGCTTGAGTCACTAGTCATTGATTCATTGGGCCCAATCAGTTCTCCTCTTCTGCTGTCCTCTGGATGGGGAGAGACCAACTGTTGCCCCTTTCCTGATTGCTCAGGAACTTTGAAAATCCCAGAGACGATGGTCCTGATCCCCCAGGCTCAACAACTCATTCCCTCACAGTTTTTGCATCTGTCTCAGAGATTTTTTCCACCCCCACCCCGTTTTATGACATTGGTCCCTGTATGCTCCACCATATACCTGGATCTATTTAACAACCAAGGCCAATACATTCTATAAACTTTTCAATGGCCGAGGATTCTGAAGAAGATTGCCAGGCTTCTCTTTCACAGCTCCTCTAAGTGGGTTGGGAATGACAACGTTTCCCTTAATAGCAGAGCTCATTAACTTTTTACACCCCTAGATACTTCTTACTCTTAGAAAACTCACTGCCATCGAATCCATGCTGACTCACAGCCAACTTATAGGGCAGCGTAGAACTGCCCCTGTGAGTTTGCCCCTGTGAGTGTCTGAGACTCGAACTCTTTATGGGAGCAGAATGCCTTATCTTTCTCCCACAAAGCAGCTGGTAGTTTCAAAATGCTGATATAGCAATTAGCAGCCCAACTTGTAGCCACTAGGCCACAAAGGCTCTTTTTCTTCTTAGCAAAGAAAGGGAAAATAAGCAAATGGAACATTCCCCTGGTGCTTCCCGTGGATGCTGCGATGGGAGCTGGATCCTGAAGGCCCGGGTTGGCAGAAGCTCCATTTACACAAGAACACATGCCTCCCTTGTTAGTATTTGCATTGGGCAAGCCATTTCCTGCGCTGACATTTTGCATCTAGTTAAATGCCAGCAACTCCAGAGAGACATAACTTTTACCTGTGGCTCTGCCCTTCTGGACAAGCCTTTGGTGCTCGATGGGGCTACTTTCAGTCTATGAACTTACATGTCCTTTTGGATCCCTTCGTCTCTTGTTTTTGTTTTGATTAACACAAACTGGATGAACAGCTTCAGGCTTAATATAATCGCTGCTGAATATTTCATTGGGAAATGATTTTAAGAAGGCAGTTGGCATCCATGATCTAAGCGTATGCATAGAGATTTCTTTTCAGATGGTACAGTGGCTTTGAATAATTATTGTTATTATTAGTGAATTAAAAACAAATGTGTCTCAAAATGTGAACATTAGGTGTGTGTGTGTGTGTGTGTGTGTGTGTGTGTGCATGTTTTAAAGAGCACATGGCTTGGTGATAGAGAGGGCGAAGCACTGGTGAGGAGCACATGACAGTGTTCAGAGAGATGACAAAGGGTAGTGATGAAACAAAACAGATTCCAACCTCACATCCTCTGCTCCCTGCCTCAGCGGGAGGTCGCAACAAGGAGCAGAAAAGCCAAGGGCATTTCCTGTCCTCTCACAGCTGGCAAGCGCCACAGAAGGCACGGGGTTTTAATGGCGAGGCTTTGCTGCTGTGAGGCAGGGAGGGGGGCTTGCCATAGTTTCCACACGCTGACATCACAAACATACCGCAAGTGGGTGCCTTTAACACACCAAAGTCAATGTTCTCACAGCACCGGAGGCTGACAGCATCATGCCAGTGCACCAGCTTGATGGGCAGGCTCTCTTTGTCCATCCCTTGGGGCTGAGGACTGGTGGGCGGTATTCTTGTTTTGGCTTCAATAACCTCCATGGTTGGTGGTCCTTGGAGCTCTCTGCCTTCTTCCCATGGAGTTGGTTTGCTTCAGTGTTGAATTGAATACTTTTGTACCAGCCATGTGATTGGTGTAAAGTACAGCCTCTTTAATGTCACAAAGAAAATCTCTGCCCAGGTGGGTTTACATCCACAGTAAAAAATCCCACTCCGGTAGAGCTCACTCCAGCTCATCATGGCCCTCTCCAGGGGGGTTCCATGGCTGGGCATCTTTATGGAAGCACACAGCCACAGTTTTTCTCCAGAGAAACAACTAGTGGGTTCTGAACTACCGACCTTGTTGTGAATAGCCCCCTTCTTAGCATGTGCGCCAGAAGCCCTGCTCTACGGTTTGATGAGCAGCCCTTCTGGCCATTGCTAAGGGCTACATGGCAAAGCCATTTGGTACAAGCAACGTTTTCATCAGCAAAGAATGAGTTTAGCTGGCCTCAGTAGGATGCTCAGCAGGGAAGTGATAAACTGCTTGGCTTGGGTTTTATGCAGGAGAACCATGGGAGCTGAGATGTGCAGTCTCTTGATTTGAACCCAGACACTCTATCGCCCAGCCTGAACTCTCACCATCATACTCAACTTTTGGGGGTCAAATGTTTGACTCACCTGAGAGATGTGCAGGTGAAAGCGTGCCCCAGAAATATCTCCCTCCCATCCCTGTCATCTCGGAGAGTTCTCCAGATAAGGATTGGTGGTTCATGTGAAGGGACAGATTGTAGCATTTCCCTTGCACTCCTCAAAGGCAAGAAAATGACCCTGAGCACCTCGAGTTGCCAGCAGTGTCAAAGGGGATGTGCTCCTTGAGACTCAAGCTGAGTCCCCAGGAGACGAGCTCTCAACTGTGGAATTAGCGCTTTTGAAAAGGGCCAAATCTTCCAGCAGTTCTCTCTTCAGAGGCCTGGCCGTACACTCTGCAGACTTATGGCCACGCTCACTCTTGTGAACCCAAATTCTTGGGAGAGGCTGATCTGTCCCTAGAAAACTGGCCACATGCAAAAGCATAGAGACCAATAACTGCCTCCTGCTGGAAGGATCTGGAAGGAGAAGGGTGGCTGGAGTCCTGTAGGAGGGAAGTTGAGAGCCAGGAGAGGCAGCAAAGCCACAGTTCCAACAGGTGGTGTCCTAAGGCTAAGGGAGCTTCCAAAGGATCAAGGGAGTCCTGGAGGTGTCTGCAGCCCATCTTGCTGAGGGCCTCCATTTATTTCATATATCTATGGATAATGGGAAGGGCCCCCAAGGCCCGCTGGCTGACCTCATATGATACGCCGTGAACTATCCACCTTGGCATCCTCCAAAGTCTCTGAAAGCTGCAGCACCTCCCACCCACTGGCAGCCTTCTTGGACAGGATCTCCTCAACACTGCTGCAACCATGGGCTCACACACAAGGACCATTGTGAGGACAGTGCAGGACCAGGTGGTGCTTCAATCTCTTGTGTGTACTTTTGCTATGAGTCAGGAGCTCACTCAATGGTATCTAACAAGTTATTGTGAGATGACATAAGAGGACTTCGTGGAGGCCCTCCCAAGAGAGGGTTGGAAGATAGCATGGTAAGAGGCCTTGTCAGGAATGTGCTCATTGTGCTCATTGTTTCCATCCCCTTCTCCCGGAAGCCACTGCTCTAGGGAGGAAAGGCAGGCCCAGAGACAGGGAAGGGCTAGGGAAGAGGGAGCGATAGGAGAGCAATAGAAAAGACAGGTTACTCTCACTCATTCCCAGTATAGCTCCTCAAACCTCAGGTAAAGCCTCTGATTCTGAGGCTGAGGCTTATAGTAGGATCAGACAGAACATTTAATCCCTCAAGCTGGCTGGAAAGTGTGGGGGCTGATTATGATGGCAAGAGATGAAGAAGGGAGGAATCTACTGGTTACAGATGTGAAAGCACCTGTTAGTGAAGCCTTCTCAGTTTCTTATTGCCTTATAAATGTCATCAGTCCACTTAATGTACTCACTTTCCAAACACCTATTAACCAATTGTACATACCTTGAATTCTTTCTAGGAGGCAATATTAATATTCTCATTTCCGAGTTGAGGCCACAGAAGTTTGGACAATTTCTGGTTGTTGTTGTTGCTGGCAGGTGCTCATCAAGTTGGTTCCAACTCATAGCAACCCCTGTGCATACCGGAAGGGAGCATGGCCCCATCCTGTGTCCCCCTCTCTGGAGGGCACTTGCCTCAAATCTTTAAATTCAAAGCTTCATGTTTTGTCAAATGAAATCATTTCTTCAGTCAAACTCAGAAATCTTTATGTAAAAACGTTGGAAACGCCTTTCACTCAAGGTCTAGGGAGGCTGAGTAAGGTGGGAGGGGCTCCAGGACAGATGGTGGGAATCACTCCTGCAGGTGGGTGGTAGGTTGGCGAGGCCAGTCTGACTTGCCTCCCTGGTGACTGACCTCAACCAGCAATGGGCAGCTGGACACATGGCATGAAGTGACCTCTGGTCTTCGTGGTGGTGGATGCCAGTAGACCATCAGGTATGGGAGACCCATGAGAAAATAGGTTACTTTTCTCTTTCTCTCCAAGTTTCTCTGTGATCTCTTTATGCTGCCTCAGCCCGCATGCATACTGACAAAGGCAGACATGTGCACACACATGGCAAAGTAAATAGAGATGCCCACATTCACAGACGTATCCATCCACGTACAAATAGGCACATATGTGCACATGCATGCCAAAGCAGACACAGACATCCATGAATGCACATGTATTCGTGAAAGCCGATTTTCATGGGGAAAAAGATCAGATCTATCACTGTCAAGTCCACTCCAACTCAAAGCAACTGTAGAGCACAGAGGAGAACTGCCCCATTGGGTTTCCAAAGCTGTCATCTTGTCAGACACAGTCAGCCACCACTTTCTCCTGCAGAGCAGCTGGGGTTTTCCAACTGCCGACCTTTCACTTAGCAGCCGAGCACTTGCTGATTTTCATAGGAGTCTGGATATCAGTTTCATTGCCTGCTAGTCACACCTCCTCTGTGAGTTAGCACAGCCTGGTAAGCTTGGAAGGAGAAAAATCTTCCTTCCCGAGGTAGTTGAGTGGTTTTCCCCTGAGGAAAAGGTTCAGAAAAAGATTTCCTTCAAGAAATCAGAACACTCTTGAAGAGAAATTTCCTGCCAAAACATTTGTTTGCTTGACACTGAGACAAGTGAAGCAGCCCCCTGACTTCCCCCTTGGGTCCTCTTTCTCATCATGACCGCTCTGCTCAGCTACAAGGCTCCAAGTCCTGGGAGCAAGGGTGCCCTTCTATTTGGAACCTCACAGGGCTCCACTGTGAGTCAGGGAAAGACCTGGAAACTTGAGCATCCTGAAACGGGGCCTGCATAGCAATATCCTCTGTCATCAGGCTCATTGTTTCTCTCATTTTTTGTAAGATCATTGAGCCCTTGGAGCCCTGATAAGTTCTCTCAGAGGAAGCCATCCTTCTCCCATGAATCCAAGAGGGACTGCTTCAAGATTGTTGTCTTCTACTTACAGGAATACCAGCAACCAATTGCCATTGAGTCAACTCGGACTCATGGAGAGCCCAAGTGTGTTAGAGAAGTCCGGTCCCTAGAATTTTCCATGGCTGGGGTGGGTTTTTTTCCAGAGGCATATCACCGGGCCCTTCTTGGAAGGCACCTCTGGGTGAACTCAAACCTTTAACACATAGTTCGCAGCCTAGCTCATGAACAATACCATCCAAGGATGGTACAGTTACTTGCAAATGGTCACCTGCAGTAGATGAACCAAGGTCAAGTAACTGCCTGAGAAACATCAACCAGAGGAAAGCAGAGTAAACCCCAGGGTTCTTGGGAAGAGGGCCAGAGAGAGAAAAAGGAGAAAACAGCTTTCTTGGGACATCAGAAAGGAGAGGACTCCACTTTGTGGATGCCATAGAACAATCCCAAGCCAAGCATGGGTGAGAAACAGACCCCACCCAAATCCAGCGGGCTGGATTCTGTCGCCAAGTGTTGAACACCAGACATGGATATGACAGAGCCGCTAGTCGTCTGTGGAAAGAAGCTGTTTGCCCATTGTCTGGTAGTTTTGCAGCATTTGAACAACCAGGCCTCTGCTGCCTCTTCTGGCCTGAAATATAATTGCAGCTATAACCGCCCAGCGTTTCAATGGGTAGAACTCCCTGAGGAGGGCTAACTACCCAAATCATTTGGGAGATCATTTTAGGACTGTCCAGGAGATCTTTGGCTGTGTCTATTATATGAACGATGGTGTCTTTTTTTTAAAAAAAGAAACTTTTTATTGTAAGGTGGGTTAAGATTTACAGAGAAAATCAGCTTTGCATGTAACAATTTATACATGTTTTGTTATGTGACATTGATGACAATCTCCTGCAATGTAATATCACTCATGCCATTGAAACTCTGCTTCCTGTTTTCATTCACCTTTCTCCCCTAACCTTGCCTGCCTTTTGAATTTGGCCTTGGGCAAATACTGCCTATTTGCTTTTGAATGGTTGATGGTTCTGAGGAATGTGTGCTCCTCAGTGCTATGATTCATTTTGGTGTAGTTGTTCTTATCAGGTGCCATTGAGCCAGTTGCAACCCACATTGACCCTATGCCAAACAGAAAGAAACACTACCTAGCCCTGAATAATTCTCCTAATTGTTCCCAAGCTTGAGCCTCTTGTTTCAGTCACTGTCAATCCATCTCCTTAAGGGGCTTCCTCTCTTTCACTGTCCCTCTACTTCACCTGGCATGATGTCCTTCTCCAGGGACTAGTCTCGCTTAATAACATGACCAAAGTATGTGAGAGGAAGTCTCACCATCCTTGCCTTTAAGGAGCCCTCTGACCATACTTCTTCTAAGACAGATCTGTTTGTTCCCTTGGCAGTCCATGTTACTTTCAATATTCTTCACCAGCACCACAATTCAAACATATCAATTCTTCTTCAGCCTTCCTTATTCAATGTCTGACTTTCACATACTTATGAGGCAACTTAAATTACTATGGCTTGGGTAAGGTGCATCTTAGTCCTCAAAGTAACATCCTTGCTTTTTAGCACTCTACAGACATATTGTGCACCAAATGTATCCATATGCAATGCGCCATTTGATCTCATGATTGCAGCTTCCAAGAGCATTGATTATAGACCTCATGAAGACAAAAATCCGTGACAACTTCAACAAATAACAACAAATTAAAAAAAAACAATAAACTTCTCCATTTATCATGGTACCTATTGATCAAGTTGTGAGGATGTGTGTCTTCTTGACATTGAGTTGTAATCCATACTGAGGGCTGCAATCTTTGATTCTCATAAGGTTCACTTTATAAACCTGTCTATTTTACAGGGGGTTGAATTCAGTTCCAGACCTGAAGGGTGATGAAGGACCATAGTAGTGGGGATCTCACTAGTCTATCTAACCAATAAACCTCATCTTTTATCATTATTATTATTACTATTGGTAGTAGTAGTATGACTTTCAGTTTTCTTACACATTACTCCCCACTCTATCTAGGATCATGTACCCTGATCCCTTTCAGAGCAGCTGTTTGTGATAGGCAGGCACCATTTAGTTCTTCTGACCTTAGCATCATAGAGGCTGAGGTACGCATAGTCCATTACTGATATGGACTAATTGTTGCCAGGCATCTTGATTTTCTTCACTGTTATTTGCTCCAGACAGGGTGCAATAGTTTATTGTGCCAGCCTGGCCGATAAACACAAGTAGGATTAATCGAAGGGCAAAGGGATAAATGGCTTTGTGAGCCTCGCCTTGCTCTGTGCCTCAATTTAAAGGGGGTACACTGCCTGTGGGATACCTAGCTTGTGGACTGTGTTGCTGTAAGTTGAGGTCCATTTAATCCCACAGGATTGGAATGTTCGTCTCTGGAGCTGGGGACCGACAGTTGGTGACAGTTGGTGACTTGCCTTGCTGTTTGCTGCCTGGGTATATAGAGCCCAGCTCTCTCTACAGAAAGGGACTGGCAACTGATGGCTCTCAAGCCTTAAAGGACTGCTAGTGTCTCACTGTTTTATAATTTAACTGTTAGTTTCTTGTGTTATCTATCTGTATATAATTTAGTGGCTCGTTTCTTGTATTGTATATCTAGTTTTATAAATATATTTATATATAATTACTAGCAATATAGTTTTGTCTCTCTAGAGAACCCTGTCCAACACATAGGGTGAGACCAAGAACCGACTTTTAGTTTGCTACTCACTAGATTTTGAAGACCCCAGTCACTTCCCTGATGGATACAGAACATTGTCTTTGTGAGCTAGTTTGTACCAATTGATCTTGAGGTCTCTCAGAGCTATGTTCCTGATCCCCCATATTTAGGACACGCTCCCTCAAGGGGTTTTGTTATAGCTAAGACATTTTCATAACTATGCCTCCTGGATGCACTATTATATTCATGGACATATTTGCAGTATATGCTAATATGTATATAGAACTATTCTCTGGCAAACCTATATTTATTCATGGGGCTAGTCCCATTCTCCTTCCCACAACTGCTCAGATTTTGTGGTTTATCTATCTATCTATTTATCTCTCTAGCTATCCTTGTATGTTATTGTTATTATTGGAGTATTTATCTCTGTTGCCTTTAATGCTTGTAGTCTACTGAGAAATGATAGTGTTTTGATGTTCCAAATATTTCCCCATTTTCTGGGTTACATGACACAAACCAATAGAAGAAGAGAAAAGAAAAAAAATTAACCCAAGTAATAACACCAACAATAAAACCAATTTAGTCTTTTGGTTAAGAATTAGTCAGACTTTCCCACTCCTAGGCTAACCCTTGAAAGAAAAAGAATGAGATAAAAGACCATAGGGAGGAAGAAAGGAGAGTGGGAGGCAAGGGAATAAAGAAAGAAGGTGGCAGGGTTGTGTGAACAATTAATGTGGACCTTCTTTGATGTGTATTAAAAATAATACTGACTGGTTTTTCAATACTCACCAAAAATTATTTATATCAATCCAGAAAACCTCACTACCCTGGAATCAATTCTGACATATAGCAACCCTTTGGACAGAGTATAGAACTGCCCCTGTGGGTTTCCAAGGCTGTAAATCTTTACAGGAGTAGAAAATCTCATCTTTCTCTTGTGGAGTGGGGGTGAGGGGAGTTTTGAACTTCTGATCTTGCAGTTAGAAGTCCAACTCATAATCTACTTCACCAACAGGGCTCCTCCTTTCATCATTAATCTAGACTGTTTGACCTTCTTGGCTTACTGGGTTTTATTTTCTCGCTTTGGAAGACATGGTACCAAAATACACGCCATTTCCTAGCCCCCCCCAAAAAAATCAAAAGTAAGCAAAAACAAAACAGGAAAAACTAGCAACCCAATCCAAACCAACTAACCTATTTAGCCATATAGATAAAGGATACTTGTAGCCAACCTCTGTGTTGGGGGCAATAGGTATGGATGGGGACTGTGGTTAACAGGCACGTGTCAGCTCATCCACAGGGGACATTCAAATTCTAGCTCCAGACTGTTGTTGCCTTGGGGAAATGCAAGGATTTTAAGGCCTGATTTTCTGTTTGTAACTGAGATACTGAGAATATAAAATCTGATGTGAAATCGTCAACTTTTCAAATATTGGATCACATTAGTTAAAACCACTTTTCAGGCTGCTCATCATCATACTAGCACATCATTAGGCTAAAATCATGTCAAAGACGTCTGGTTTGTTCCCTGTGCCCTTTAAGGACAATTGAAACATAAGGACGGGAATGTGACATTCATTCTTTCTCTAGACCCTCACTTTTGCCTCCATCGGCTGGCATTCATAGAAGAGGCAGACGGTTTTGTTCAACTTCAGCATAATCAGAGTCCTGAGAGTTAAACACAATACATATATAATTTCATACTAGTCGTTTTAATATTAGCCCAAACAAAACCAACAAAACCCAACCCGTTGCTGTTATGTTGGTTCTGGCTCCCGAGGACCCCCTGGGTGCCAGGGAGAAACTACACATCACAGGATTCTCAAGCCTGTGGGCTTCTAGAAGCAGGCCATTAGTTATTTCTTCTGAGGGGTGCAACTGCCCACCTCTTGAGACGTTGAGTCCTTAACCATTTGTGCCACCCAGGGTCTCCCAGTCTTCGTATGTGACCCCCAAATTCCTTGACAGGCTACCTATAGGAAGGTAGAGTCTATGCCCTTTCCCCTTAAATTGGGATGCTTCATGACCTCTGTGACCAGTAGATTATGGAGAAGATGACACTGTGACATCTAGTTTGGGCAACCCCCTTCCCTCCCCCAAAGTGCTTCACAGCTTCTGAAAAATCCCTTCAAAGACTTCTTCTTGAGTACTCACCCTTAGAATGTCCAGCCTCCACGTGCTACCTCTCAGGACACTTCTCAGCACCCGGACACTATGCTGAAAGAAGCCTGAGGCACCTGGAAAGGCCACGTGGAGACACTCCAGCCAACAACCCAGCTAAGCACCCAGCTAATGGCCAGCTTCAGCTGCCAGCCCTCTGAGTGCACGTGTAGGCACTGGAGTCACCAGAGGCCCCTGCCCCAGCTCCCATGTCACTGCCAACTCATGGGAGACTCCAAGCACGACCCAGTGGCCTCCCAGCAACCACACGATGATGGTCCTTGTTTGAAGCCACTGCGTTTGGGGAGGGGGCGTTTCTTGCCCAGCCACAGGGATGAGAACCTGCATCTCAACAACATGCAGGTGGGTGAGGGGGCCGTCTCTCGAGCAAGGCAGCCTCCCTTCTTGTCAACTCCTTGCGATTTTTGTTGTTCTTGCCACTGCTGCCCCAATTCCCCAGGAGCTAGAGGAAGGCAGGCATCAGGCCTCAGGTGACCAGGAGGCAGGAGCCTCTGTGGGATGCAGTTACAATGGGAGACATAACATTAAAGGCAGGAGCCTGACTTTACCTTTGCCTCCTGAAGATTTGGGATGCAGAACACCTGTCAAATCCCATCTTCTGTCCAACCCTGATCATATGTCTGTCTTATGTTTGCACACAGGACGCAGACTTGTGAACACCCAAAGAACAGGGTCTGGCACCAAGAAACCAGCGCCACAAGGAACTGATGTTTCTCCAGCATTGGGGAGGGGTGGGATGAGAGGAAGAAAGGAGTACAAATCACTGGATCAAAACAAGGTGGGGAAAGGAAGGAGGAAAGGGAGAGAGTGAAGGAGGGAGACTGGGAGGCTGAAGGGAAAAGGCAGGGAAGGAATGGAGAAAGGTGGGGGTGGGGAGAGAGGAGCGAAGAAGAAATGGAGGAGTGCGGGAGGGAAGATGGAAGGTGAAGGCAGGCAGGAAGACGTGAGCAAAGGGAGGGAAGGAAGAAAAGAGAAAGAGAAGGGCAAGAGGAAGAAAGGAAGGTAGGGAAGAAAGGAAGAAAACGAGAAACCTAATGTCAATGGCACCCTCTATGTTTTTATTTCCTGTTTTTCTGAGGTAGCCTTTTCAGCAGAAGCAAATGGGCTGAATCGCCTCAAACTCCACCTAGGTAGAAAGCACGGGTTTCATTTCGCCAAGGCCTGTGAAAATGTTTGAACTGAGCAACATTAACACGGAGACAGCGATTACCCCACGTGGCTGTTGCGCTCTGATGATACCAAGGCAACGGGAATGGGGGCTCATTATTTCACCAGGTGACAAAAAAATTGTATTTTGACATTTCACCCTGAACGTGGGGAAGGGGAGCGTGGGGGAGGAAGCAGGGGCCCTTTGTGGAGTCTCCTCTTGCCATTGTGATGCCCCTTGGCCTGCCAACAACCTGAGGTCCTGCACGCTGCCAGTGAGGGGCTTGGCTGCAGGCCCTAGCCCAGCATTTCTTATTAGGTTTATTGTGACAAGTGATTGGAGAAAAGCAAGATGCTGTTAACAGCGCATCCGTTCAGACCCTGCTATTTAGAAATTTGGATTTATATTTTGTCAGAGAGAAGTAGCACTGATGTTAATCTTTGCACTACCCTTGGAAAAAATCATTCATAATCTTATAACAATCATCCATAGCATTTGTGGAGCTCTGAGAACCAAGGGATGGTCAGAAGCATTTTTAGACAGATGTCTCATTTCATCTTCAAAGCAACCCAGTGAGGAATAAGAAAAGTTGGCTTATGACTTCCCTTTTGGAAAGTGAGTCTTTGGAAGCAAAGAGAGGTCCAGGTTTGCCCAAGGTCACATAGTCAATAAGTTAGAGAGCCTGGATTTGAACCTGAGCGGTCTGCTGCCAGAGGTACTTTTTTGCTCGTGTTTATTAAGGCAACTTGCAGCTCTGGCAAGGATTCAGATAGAATTGAGGATTTTTTTTTTAACAATTTATTAGGGGCTCATTCAACTCTTATCACAGTTAATACATATACATACATCAATTGTATAAAGCACATCTGTACAGTCTTTGCCCTAATCATTTTTTTCTCCTCTTTTCTTTTTTTACATTTTATTAGGGACTCATACAACTCTTATCACAATCCATACATATTCATACATCAATTGTATAAAGCACATCCATACATTCCCTACCCCAATCATTCTCAAAGCATTTGCTCCCCACTTAGGCCCTTTGCATCAGGTCCTCTTTTTTTCCCCCTCCCTCCCCTTCCCCCCCTCCCTCATGTGCCCTTGGTAATTTATACATCGTTATTTTGTCATATCTTGCCCTATCCGGAGTCTCCCTTCCCCGGTTCTCTGCTGTCCCTCTCCCAGGGAAGAGGTCACATGTGGATCCTTGTAATCAGTTCCCTCTTTCCAACCCACTCACCTTCCACTCCCCAGCATTGCCCCTCACACTCTTGGTCCTGAAGGTATCGTCCACCCTGGATTCCCTATACCTCCAGCCCTCATATATACCAGTGTACAGCCTCTACCATATCCAGCCCTAATAGAGCTTCTCTCTATTCTTGTGGAGCCCTGGTGTTGGGCTGGGCTGCTAAGTAGTAGGTTAAACAGGCTGTCCCCTCCTGTGAAAAGTTACACTCTTGGGAAACTCACGGGTTGCTCTGAATCAAGGTCAACTCAATGGCAGTGACTTTGGCTTTTTAATGTCTCTCCCTGTTGTTGTTGTTGTTGCTAGTTTGCCATCCAGTTGGTTCTGGTCCATGGCAAACCTATTCACAGCAGAATGTAACAATAACAGCTCCTCCTCCATCCACCCAAGTGTTCCTATGCTCAGTCCTCTTGTTGTAGTCACTGTGTCAATCCAGCTCTTCAAGGGCCTTCAACCTTTTTTCACAGCCTTTCCATTTTTCTAAGCATGATGCCTCTCCAGGGACTGGTCTCCACTGACAACATGTCCAAAGTCTCACCAACATTACTTCTAATGAGAATTCTGGCCGTATTTCCAAGACAGATTTTGTTTGTTTTTTTGGCAGTCCATGATACTGTCAATATTCTTCGCCAGTACCATGGTTCAAATTCATCCAGTTTACCTGGGTCTTCTTCACTCAATGGCAAGCTTTTCACATGCAGATGAGGCAAATGAAAATACCATGGTTTGGATCAGGTGCACTTCCTGCTTAAAGTAACATCCTAACTTTTCAACATTCTAAAGAGCTCTTATGCAGCAGATCTACCCAGTGCAATGTATCTTTTCATCTCTTGGCTGCTGCTTCCTGGAGCATTGCTTGTGGATCCAGACAAGACAAAATCTTTGACAACTTCAAGTTTTTCTCGATTTATCATCATGTTACCTATTGGTTCAGTTGTGAGGATTTTGGTTTTCTTTGTGTTGAGTTGTATCCCACATTGAAGGCTGTAATCCTTGATCTTCACCAGCAAGTGCTTCAAGTCCCCCATCATTGTCAGCAAACCAAACTGTGTCATCTGCATATAGCAGGTTGTTAATAATATTTCCTCCAAATCTGATTCTGTGTTCTTCTTCATATAATTTGGCTTCTCTGATTATTTGCTCACCATACAGATTGAAAAAGTATAATAAGTGGGTGCAACCTGGATGCACACCTTTCTTGATTCTTAAACCATGCAATCTACCCTTGTTCTATTTGTGCTACTGTTTCTTAATCCATGTACAAATTTCACATGTGCAAGACAAAGTGTTCTGGAATTCCCTTCTCAAATCTATCCATGTTTTGTTACGATCCACACAGTCAGATACCTTGGGTGTTAATAAAACATAAGTAAACATCTTTTGGGTATTCACTGCTTTCAGGCAAGATCCATCTGATATCTGATATCCTTTGTTCCACATCCTCTTCTGAATCTGGCTTAAATCTCTGGGAAACCAAACTCACTGCCTTGTAATTGATGACAACTCATCCTGACCCTATAGTATAGGGTAGAACTAACTGCCCCTGTGAGTTTCTGAGACTGTAACTCATTATGGGAGTAGAAAACCTTGCCTTTCTCCCACGGAGTGACTGGTGGTTTTGAACTGCTGACCTTGGGGTTTGCAATCCAACCTGTAACCACTGTGCCACGATGGCTCTTGAATGCTGAATATGGTAACTTTCTGTCAATGAATTAATGCAACTGTTGTTGTATTAGCTTCAGTACAATTTGACTCACATGTGATGCCAATGATAGTGTTACATAATTTGACCATTCCGTTGGTCTCCCTTTTTGGTATGTATACACATATGGATCTCTTCCAGTCCGTTAGCCAAGTAGCTGCATTCCAAATTTCCTGACATAGATGAGTGAGTGCTGCCAGTGCTTTATCAGCATGTGGAAACATTTCAATAGATATTCCAGCAATTCCTGGCATCTTGTTTTGGGCTAGTGCTTTCCATGCATCTTGAATTTCTTCTTTCCTGACCATTGGTTCTTGCTCATATGTTACCTCCTGAAATGGTTGAATGTTGTTCTATTCTTTTTGATACAGTGACAGCATATTGTTTCCATCTTCCTTAGATGTTTCCTTCATCATTCAATATTTTGCCCATAGAATTTTTTAAAATTGCACCTCGAGACTTGACATTTTTCTTCAGTTCTTTCAGTTTAAGATATGCTGAATATGTTCTGTTTTGCTTTTCTAACTCTAGGCCTTTGCACATTTTTTGATAATATTTTACTTTGTATTCTCGAGTTGTCCTTTGAAATTTTCTATGTAGCTCTTTACTTCATCATTTCTTCTATTTGCCTTAGCTACTCTCTGATTAAGAGTAAGTTTCAGAGTCTCTTCTGAAATGCATTTGTATCTTTTCTTTATTTCCTTTTTTTTTTTAAATGACACTGTGCTTTATTCAGAGATGTTCTCAAAATTTGGTGGGTTATTATCAAGGTTGTATATTGACTCTCGTGTACTTGTTTGCATTTTCTTGAACTTCAACATGAGCTCTCATATGAACAATTGCTGATCTGTTCCACAATCAGCCCCTAGACTGGTTTCAGTTGCTGATATTGAGCTTCTTTTATTGTCTCTTCCCACAGGTGTAGTCAATTTGATTTCTGTGTATTCCATCTGGAGAAGTCCACATTTATGGTCACCTTTTTTGTTGTTGATCATATGTTTGAAGAAATCATTAATCATGCAAAATTCTAACATACAATCAAGATAAATTGGTAATTATCGTTGATTGGAGTGCAAATGTTGGAACCAAAGAGGAAAGAACAGAAGTTGGAAAATATAGTATATGCTATCAGCAATTTATTGGTCTTGCAAACTCTGTCATGCGATCTCCAGCTTGGTTTCTATCACCAATACCATATTTTTCAACTACTGATCCGTCCTCTTTATTTTCAACTTTTGCATTCCAATAGTATTTTGATAGCAATTCTGACAAATTTGGGACTGAATATGGTGGTAGAATTATTCAATTTCTGCATCACCAGCTTTGGGTGGTTGGTGCATAAATTTGAACAATAGTTGTATTGATTGGTTCTCCTTGAAGGGGGCTAGATAGCATCCTATCAAAGATAGCATTGTACATTAAAATAGATCTTAAAATGTCCTTTTGATGATGAATGCAATGTTGTTTCTCTTGATTGTGTCATTTCCAGCAGAGTAAACCATAAGATTTTCTGTTTCAAAATGGTCAATATCAGTCCATTTCAGCTAACTAATGCTTACAATATCAATCTTTATGTATTCCATTTCATTTTTAATGACTTCCAAGGTCCCTAGATTCATATTTCATACATCCCAAGTTTCAATTATTAATGATGATTTGAACTGTTTCTCCTCATTTTGAGTTGTGCCCCATCAGCAAATGAAGGTCCTGATGGCTATACTCGATTTGCATCATTATGGTAGACTTGCCTATGAAAAGTCAGCTCTTCCTCTTCCTCAGCCGTATATTGAGTACTTTCCAAGTTGAAGAGCTCATCTTCTGGCACACATTCTGACAATGTTCTTCTGTTGTTCATGGGGGGTCTAGTAACTGACAGTGTTGCTGCTATCCATAGGGTTGTCAATGGCTCATTCTTCCCATGCGGGCAGCCAATTCCTTCTTCATTGTCTGTTCTTTGTCTGGAAGCTCTTTGGGTGACCCTGCTGGTATATGAAATGCCAATCACATAGCTCCCAGTATCACACAAAACAAAAGTCACCACAGTACCACAAAATGCCAGACAAGTGATGGACCTCTATTCTTAGTGAGGCGTGGCCTGGTGGAAGGAGTGGGCCCTTAGGTGGTTCTGATCCACTTACTGGAACAAATACTGTTAGTTCTTATTTCATAAATGTGAAATGAATAAAAGAGACCCACCAAAATATCCTCCAATTCAGACTTTCTGCCTTTTAAAAGAGGATAACCCACTCTGATTCAAAGTCATTGAGGTGTTTTGTTTTCCCCTCCATCTGAGGCTACAGAGACTAGACTAATCACAGCTGAGGTGGAGCGACTGAAATGACTTAAAGCACCAGCTAGACTGGCTGTCAGAACCAGCTACAGTCAACAGCTACAGACTGACAGAGCTGCTCAGCCAAGAGCTGAGGGTTCTCCACTCCCACTTCTACTGATGGGCACAGCCAGTGGCCTCTGGGAGTTGACTGGAACCCAGCAGCCAGCTGTGAGGAGCAAGCTAATTCATCTCAGCCTGGCCCAGGTCATCAAGTCACTGAAGGAGTATTGGGAAAGAGGAAAGAAATTTGGGGTCCCACATTTGGCCACAGACAAAAGTTGTTCTGTGTTTAGACAGTAGTTCTGGGCCTGAGTTTGGGGCAGGTGTGATGAAGGAAAGTCGGCTCCCTCCCTGCACCTGGGAAAAGATGGTGGGGCTGCCCTGAAAACAGCAGGCCAGTCAGCTGGAACAAAAAAGGCTTGGACTCTAAAGCCCTGGCAGGACAGACTGAAGCTACCTGGGCTGTTTTTTCTTAACCCAATGGCTCCTGCTACCCTCACCACCCCCAACTAGGTAAAAGGGAAGAAAGATGCATTTTCTTTACAGAGGCAAATTTCTAGAAAGGAGACCAGCCCACCAGCTGTGAAAGGTCCCCTTAAACCATTTCACTTTGAGCAGGAGGAAGAAATGTTGAGATTCCCAGAGCCACGTGGAATTGTGGATCTTCTAGTTTAGGTTCCAGTGATGCCAGATCGATTTTTCTAGAGAAAGTCAAAATTCCTGTTTTCTGAAAAGCCTCCTGATTTTTTCAAAGGCGATTCAGTAACATTGGATAGAAGCCAGGTAGGCCAAAGAGCCCTGGTGGCACAGTGGGTTATGTGTTGGGCAGCTAACTAGAAGGTCAGTAGTTTGAAACCACCAGTCACACTGGGGGAGCTGGAGGTGAAGAATAGGGTAGGGGGCTGTGCAGAGATGAGACTTTCTAGTCCATATAGAATTTCAGCCTCGGAAACCCACAGGGGCAGTTCTGCTCGGTCTTACAGGGTCACTGTGAGTTGGAATCTTCTAGATGGCAGTGAATAAGCAGGCCAACCAGAGTCCAAACAGGTCCTCATTTAGCCATGGGAGTCCCCAGTCTGTGACCCTCACAGAATCGACCTTTGTGTATCGATGTTAAACGTGAGATCCAGAGAGGTGAGCGCCTGTCCCCTTGAGGAGCACCGAGTTGACTTTCCAGTCTCCAATCTGTAGCAGACACTCCCGGTGCTCCATCTCTTCACTCCCAAATCCCTGATTCCGTGTACTCACCTCAGTCACCAAGGCCCAGCTCTGAAGGTCCCTTTGCTGGTGCTGGCTGAATGTGCTGAGGAACATATGCCCCTGGGAACAGCCCTGACCAGGCCCCTCACTCCTTGGATGGCAAAACTCTGAGAGGCGTGTGCTACACCTACCCCTGGAGACTTCCTAAGTGACTAAGCAGCAGGTTCCCAGGTTTGTAATTGGATGCAAAATCTATTTGTTATCGGTGGCCTTCCCTCCACTGGCTCACAACTCCACATCATTACCTGCATGCTCAGAGTTTCCTAAATAAGCTCATTGCCTTTAAGTCTTTGGCCAGGGTCTGCTTCAGTGAGAACCCAAACTAAGCCAGGTCTGAATCGTTACGTGTCCTTCCTGCCATCCAGTTGATGCCGACTCATGGCGACTCTATAGGATAGGGTAGAACTGCACCTGTGAGTTTCTGACACTGGAACTCTCTTTTTTTTTTTTTTAACATTTTATAAGGGGCTCATGCAACTCTTATTACAATCCATACATATACATACATCAATTGTATAAAGCATATCTGTACATTCTCTGCCCTTTTTTTTTACCCTTCCTCCTGCTCCCCACTCCCTCATGAGCCCTTGATAATCCACAGATTGTTATTTTGTCATATCTTGCCCTATCCAGAGTCTCCCTCCCCCCCTTCTCTGCCGCCTGTCTCCCAGGGAGAAGGTTACATGTGGATCCTTGTAATCTGTTCCCCGTTTCCAACCCACTCACCCTCTACTCTCCCAGTATCGCCCCTCACACCCCTGGTCCTGAAGTTATCATCCACCCTGGATTCCCTGTGCCTCCAGCTACTATATGTACCAGTGTACAACCTCTGTCCTATCCAGTCCTGCAAGGTAGAATACGGATCATGGTAGCTGGGGAGAGGAAGCATCCAGGATCTGGGGGAAAGCTGTATTTTTCATCGGTTCTACATCGCACCCTGACTGACCCATCTCCTCTCCTAAAACTGTCTGTGAGGGGATCTCCAGTGGCCAGCCAATGGGCTTTGGGTCGCCACTCTGCACTTCCCCCTTCATTCACTATTATGTATGTGTATATATATATATATATATATATATATATATATATATATATATATATATATATATTTTGCATACTGCCTTATACCTGGTCCCTTTGGCACCTTGTGATCGCACCGGCTGGTGTGCTTCTTCCATGTGGGCTTTTTTGCTACTGAGCTACATGGCCGCTTGTTCACCTTCAAGCCTTTAAGACCCCAGACACTATCTCTTTTGATAGCCGGGCACCATCAGCTTTCTTCGCCACATTTGCTTATGCACCCGTTTGCCTTCGGCAATCGTATCATGTAGGTGTGCAGCCAATGCTGTGATTTTTTTGTTCTTTGATGCCTGATAACTGATCTCTTTGGGACCTCGTGATCACACAAGCTGGTGTGCTCTTCCATGTGGGCTTTGTTGCTTCTGAGCTAGATGGCCGCTTGTTTATCTTCAAGTCCTTAAGATCCCAGACACTATCTCTTTTGATAGCCAGGCACCATCAGCTTTCTTCAACACATTTACTTGTTCACCAGCTTTGGCTTCAGCAGTTGTGTCGGGAGGATGAGCATTGTAGAGTGCCAATTTAATAAAAGAAAGTATTCATGCATTGAGGGAGTGCTTGAGTTAAGGCCCAAGGTCCTACCACCACCTTAATACTAAACCTATAAATATAGACACATAGATCTATTTTCCCATCCATATATATATCCGTATATACATGTCTTTGTCTACACCTCTATAAATGCACTTTGACTCCTAGCTCTTTCCTCCATCTCCCTTGAATTTCCTCCTGTCCCACTACCATGCTCCATCCCCACCTGGGTTACAGCTATACCTCTTCTTTACGTAACCTTACCCTTGATCATTCCCTAACAGGCCTACCACTTCCCCCTCACTACCATTTTGAGTTCCATGTTTTTCCCTTGTCCCTGTGTTTGTTAACACCACTTCCTTACCCCCCCACACCTCCCCCTATCCCAAGTGCCCCCGGAACTGTCGGTCCTGTTGTTTTTCCTCCAGATAGTTCATCCAGCCTGTCTTATTTAGACAGACCTGTGGAGACACTAACATGCACGAAAACAAGACAGAGGAAAACAAAGCAACTGTATACAACCAGACAACAAAACAACAAAAACAAACCACTGACAAAGAACAAAACAAAACACATCGAGAAAGAAGAGCTTATAGTTAGTTCAAGGATCATTTGTTGGACCTTAGGAGTGTTTTCCAATCCAGTCTGTTGAGGCACCACAACCTGGCCCCAAAGTCCACTTTCAGCATTCCCTGGGGACCTTGCCACTCCATTCCCTTGCTGTTCCACTGCACTCCACCACACTTTGCCTCGGTGTGGTGGAATTAGGTTAGGTGCAATTCGCACACTGTGTCTCCAGTGTTGTCCCCTGTATCACCCTTGGTCACTGAGGAGCATCATGTCTCATAGTGGGGTCAGCCATGTTGTTCTCTTTGTGGACTGGCTGCTCTGAGACTAGAACACTTTAGGGGAGTAGAAAGCCTCATCTCTCTCCCTTGGAGTGGCTGGGGATTTCAAATTTGCCATTTCAGACATTGCGTTTAGCAGCCCAACACATAACCCCTATACCCCACCATAGAAACCGAAAACAATAAAGAAACAAAATCCAACAACACTCATTGCCATTGGGTGCATAACATTCCTATCGAGAGAAAATACTCCGGCCTCCTGGGTTTCCAAGGCTATAACTCTTTGTAAAAATAAAATTGTGTTATGTTTTCAGTGAAAGTTTACATAACCGATTAGATTCTCATTTAACAAATTCTCTACTTGTTTAGTGACATTAGTTACTTTTTTCAATAAAAAGGAAAGCAGAAAATTAAAAAAAGAACAAATGAAAAACGTGTTAAGGGGAAAGACAAATGCTAAGATGTTAATTTTTAACCTAATCATATCTGCAACAATACATTTTCTGATGTACTGATGGTGAGCAGGGTTTAATCCCATCCCTGGTGAATGGTCCCAGGGGATTTAATGGAGACTTATTCTCTGTGGAATCTCTGCCAATGCATTTTGAGTTTTTATACTCATCTAAGGCTATAACTCTTTATGGGAGAAGAAAGCCTCATCTTTCTCCAAAGGAGCGACTGGTGAATTCCAACTGCTGACCTTGCAGTTAATAGCCCAACACATAACCCATTATGCCACCAGAAGAGAGATTTGTCTCTGGGTGCCTTCCAATGCAAGCACTACAATTATACAAAGAGGATATTTTTTCTGTACTGGAGCCAGGTGAAGTCAGAACCAGTGTGTCCATGGTTTGCAGCGAAGTCAGAGGAAGAAGATGGTAGACTGTCTATAACTTCTCATAGCCCAGGGAAATGCTAGGCCTGGAAGGGGGCATGCTGACTCAACCATATTCAGAAAATCTGCACACTAACCTCCCCGGCTCAAATAATTACCAGCACCATGTCTCTGAATATCACCTAAAAGCAAAATAGTGAAAGCACCATTTCCATTTCATAATGCTTTTATTAAAAGTAAAGTTCAATTCAGTGATGTGAAGAAGCTGGAAAAATTATCTTTTCATTTCTTTCTTTTTCTTTCCCTCCCTTTCCCCTTCTTCTCCACAGAACTGAGAGGCAGCGGGAATAAAGGCAGCATGGCACCAGCTGGAAGACACCGTGGGGTCAGGGTCACCATTTAACTCATGCTTCTCCAGTTTGGAGGGGCAACTGGATGTCCTCATTTGTGAATTTGCTTATTAATCTTTTTGAGTTAACAAGGTCATGGTAAAAAATGATTGTTGGTGTTTTTGTTAGGAACCTTCTAGTCCAGTCCAACTCATAGTGACTCAATGCATCAGTGCAGAGCTCTCTAGACCAATGGTTCTCAACCTGTGGGACCCTTGCACAGGGTGACTGTAATAAAATTACAGTTATGAAGCAGCAATGAGAATATTTTTATGGTTGTGGAGGTCACCACAACATGAGGAACTGTATGAAAGGGTTGTGGCATTAGGAAGTTTGAGAACCACTGCTCTAGGCTTTTCTATGCTGTAATCTTTACAAGAATGAGTTGCCTGGTTTTTCTTCCAAGAACAGAGCCACTGGTGGGTTCAAACCTTCAACCTTTTGGATAGCAGCTGAGCACTTAACCATTGTGCCTCCAGGGCTCTTTGATAAACTCTATTAGAGGGTCTTACCCATTACAACCCCATGGATCCTTTTGGCATTTAGGAAAGGCTATGGAACACCTGCCCACTCCACAGAATAATATTTCCAAATGCCTCCAATGAAATACAGAATTACAAAGGCACGAATTGTATTGAAATGCAGTGATAAAAATAAAAGACATTGTATTTGTGGCAAATATACATGTTAATAAATACATTAAATATGATCTGATGGTGGGTCCAATAAACCAAACCCACACCATTGAGTTGATCCTGACTCACTGTGAGCCTATATAAAATTCCTCAGGCTAAATCTTGACAGGAGCAGATCATTTCACCTTCCTCTCAGAGAACAACTGGTGCCTTTGAACTGCCAACCTTGAGGTTACCTGCCCAATGGCTCACCCACAGTGTCACCGTGGGTTCTAGATAGTGATGAGCATGAACTGTACTCAACGATGGCTGCAACGACTAGCATGGGGTGTGAAAGCATGTAGAATTTCTCTTGGTGGTAATCGCATGGCTATTCTGAACACAGCTGAGGACATGCTAAACTGCCCTGCGAGCTATGGGAAACTAACTGAACCAGGATTGTCCCTCATCCAATTTGACATTGCTCCCCAGCCTGCTGGTGCTCAGTGGCTCAGTGCTAGGGTCCCTTGTCTAGATACCAGGGCTGCCATGGCGAAAGTCATTCCTCTGCAGCCTTCTAGTGTGTGGGGGAAGATATTAGTGTTAAGCCTTGGCAGGAAATTGCTGGATTTTCCTGGCAGCCACATTCTTAATAACCATTTACTGGATACATATTATATTCTGAGGGTAAATTGGTGGTTCAGTTGTAGAATTCTCCTTTTCCATGTGGGAGATCTGGGTTTGAGTCCAAGACAATGCAACTCATGTGCATCCAACACTCATTTGTGAGGGAGATGCTTGGTTATTGCTGTGGTACTGAACTAATTTCTGTGTTGCTATGATACTGAAATGGGGAAGCTTGGTTGGCTGCGGCTATGAGACTGAACCTGTTTCTGTGATGTGTCCAGACTAAGATGAACGATGAAGAAGAGTCTGGCATTCTACTTCTGAAAACCAGTTAACGGGATCCCCTGTGAATCACAATCTGATGCACAACCAAAGAGATGGTGCAGGACCAGTGAGAATATTGCCCATGGAGTCACTGGGAGGCGGTTGTCACAGTGAGTTGGACTGGAGGCTGACTCAACAGCAGCTAACAACCATTGTGTTCCAGGAACTCGATTTGCTTTAAAAATCTAGCTCAGCCTTCTGGTACAGGGAAGTGATTAATCATGCCTACTTTATAGCACACCGTGAACCCTGATCAATGTCAGGCCCTGCTTGTGTTTTGTCCCTCCTTTTCCACATTCACATCACTTCCATTCCCCTCTTCAGGCTAATACCCCCTGCTGGGTGTTTGGTGTGTGTGTGTCCTTATAGGCATACAGCCATGTGCACTAGACCATGCTGCTTGGTGAATGGGCTTTCAGCTTCCATGAATGGTACTGCAATATAAATCTCATTCAGTTCTGACCTTTTCAACTCCTTGCAATGTCATTAAGAGTTATTGCCATGCTGCATGTCAATTGCATGTGCTGCTGCGTGCCACTTGGTCATGAGAAATCATCATCTTTCTTTTGTTTCCTTCTTCAGTTGTCTGTTGATTGGCATCCAATTCGGCTCCAACTCTTCTCTACTGCAGGCCTCAGTGTGGTGACCGTTCTTGTAAAAATGCCCCAATGGCCCTGTGAATTGGATAAATAGCTTGGCCTATATACCCAGGAATTATGCGTTGGGCTGCTAACCCCAAGGTGAGCAGTTCCAACCCACCAGCTATACCATGGAGCAAAGAGAGGCTGTCTGCTGTCGTAAGAATTTAGTTTTGTAAACCTAAAGCAGCAATTCTACTGTGCCTTGTAGGGTTGCTAATGAGGAAGAATCAACTGGGGTTTTGTTTGTTTTTATACATCCAGGAGAGAGCTTTGATGGGGGAGATATTAAGTGCTTGGCTGCTAACCCAAAGGTCAGTAGTTTGAAGCCGTATTCCACACACTGTGGGATAAAGGCATGACTGTCTACTTCCCAATAGAAGCCTTGAAAACATCATGGGACCATTCAGCTTTGTTGTGATAGGGTCATGAGGAATGAAAGTCAACTCAGTGACTGCGCTTCTTTGGTTGTACATCCAGGAGGGGCTCACTAGGTTCTAGGGTACATTCAATGGGCTTTCACTAAGCTCTGCCAGATTGCTGTGCAGCAAACCTGCATCATTAGCAGTGTTTCTCTGCTTTCCCCGGATCTCCAATGACACTTGGTATGTGTGTCTTTCTAACTGTTGCCCGTTTGATGGTTTTAAAAGGTCAAGCACAATAAACTCATCTATCCCAGGCACTTTATGGTTCTGTAGCAGATTCTTAGGGTTGCCATGCCACATTCTTTGACCCATCTCTGACACCATCTCACTGCCTTCCAGTCAATACCGACTCATAACGATCCTGTGGGGCAGTGTACAATTGCCCCCTGCGAGTTTCAAACACTACAACTCTTTATTGGAGTAGAAAACCCTATCTTTCTTCCTTGGAGCTAGTAGTTTTGAACTGCTGACCTTGAAGTTAGCAAAGCAACTTGTAACCACCGCACTTCCAGGGCTCCTCCTGATATCCATCATAGCAGTGGCGAACGGCTCTATGTAAGTGCAGGCTCTGAAATGGTGTCTTATCACCATTTCTGCTGAAATGGTGTCTTATCACAACTGTGCAGCACGCATCTCTCCATGTCCTTCTGCCTCAAAGCCTTTTCAAAGCCATGGAAAGCCAAACCCAGGAAGGTAGGAGAGGTCACGTTAACAGGAGGAATGCTCAACACCACTACAGGCGAAGAAGAGCCCAGCCTCCTATTTCTGGTAGACAATTCTAGGACAGAACCCATGTTCCTCAGAAGTCCTTGGGGAATCAAGCCCCTGTATCCTACATTAAAAGCCTCAACACCCCATTCCCATTGTGATTGCTTCTCCCCCTAACTCAGTCGTGCGTCCGCTTTCCTATTCCCACTCCCTGCATCAGATCTCAAATAGACTCCCTGCACCCAGGCCTGAGGAATAAGCTCGGCATGCAAGGGCACTCAATCCAAGACACACACATTACTCTGAATCTCCAAAACAACCCTGTGGGCTCCGTGTGTAATCCCCAGTTCACAGATGAGAAATGGATTGAAAAACAGTGACACACCCAAGATCACACAGGCCAGGGTTCAAGTCTGTGTCTATCAGTTATTCTTTTATTCAAGTATGCCAGAGAAGACTGGGTCTTAACACTTGAGGAATCTCTTGGAAGAATAAGGCAAACTACAGAAAACACAAAATGAATATCGCTTTTGTTCGTTTATCCATTTCCAAAAGACATAATACCTGTAGTGCTAAGAATAGTATTCAAAGTATCTACTACTACCCCCTCAAAGCTTACATATTAGTCACCAAACTGAAACAAATACAATGCTATCAAGGTGATTACAACTTATAGCAAACCCATATAGGGCTTCCAAGACTGTAAATCTTTACAGAAGCAGAGAGCTTCACTTTTCTCCCCCTGAGTGACTGGTGCATTTGAACTACTGACCTTGTGGTTAGCAGCCCATTGCTAAATGATTAGTTCCATAATCATTACGCTTACTTAAATCTACATTCTTTTAATTATTTCTCTATCAGTCCAAATTGCATCTGGCTACATGGGAAAAAACAAACCGACTCTAGTGGTCTAATCACAAAAGCTTCATTTTTTATATTAACACCAAAAATACCAAACCAGTTGCCACTGAATTGATTTTGATTTACAGTTACCCCATATGATTCAGGGTAGAACTGTGCTCCATGAGGTTTTCAAGGGCTGAATTTTTAAATGTAGATTGCCAGGTTTTTCTTCCAAGGCATCTTTGGCTTAGCAGTGAATTGTGTTAACCCTTTGCACCACACAAGGGTTTGTCTTATACAATAGTAAGTCTTGAAATAGGTAGCCTAAGTCTGGCGTATTTGCTCAGGGACTCATCTTGGATATAGGAGAATGCATGCTTTTTGGTCTGCCAAACTCATGTAACCTATGTGACTCTCCCATCTTTCAATATTCTGACTAGGGAGCATGACAGCAGAAGAGCCAAGGACAAACATGAAATGGGTTATGCCAGACGAATGTTTTACCTTAAACAACAACAAAAACTTTCTTGGGAGTCCTACTCCGTATCTTTCACCTACACATATTTCGCCCAAACTGGGTCAAATGCTTATGCATAGCTGCAAGGGAGCCTAGGAGTGAGTGCTTTAAGCAGGTACATTATCACCCTAAACAAAATTGAGCTTCTATTAGTAGTAAGAATGAGAAAAATGGATACTGTTTAGGCATATAGCAGGGTTGGGTAGAATTCTATTTTGTGTCTTAATTTACATTTTGAATGAACTCAGAAAAAGTCATAGAGAGTAGAACAAAGGGATGGATGTGCATCCAACCACCTCAACTACTCATTTCTTTTCATGCTCTCCCTCTAGCTTCCCTGAATAGTTCTTGGTTACACATTGGGCTGCTAATTGCACGGTCGGTATTTTGAAATCACCGGCTGCTCTTTGGGAGAAAGATGGGAGTCTACTCTGTAAAGAGGTACAGTCTCAGAACCTCACAGGTACAATTTTACCCATGTCCTGTAGGGTCGATATGAGTTAGCAGTGATTCAATGGCAGTGAGCTTGGTTTGGATAGATCTGTGGAATCTTAGGATGGAATAGTTTGAATACACAGAAAAAAATTCAGTGGAACCATAACCCTCTAAATAATTACCCTCTAAAGCCACAAAGATCAACTGTGTCCAGCATGGTGACAGTTTAGCATATGCCATGGGGACATTGCTCATATCCCAGTGTTGTTAATCAACAAAAACTCACGCACTGCCACTTATAGTGACCCTATGCACAATAGAATAAAAGCCTTTCTAGTCCTGTGACATCCTCACAATGGTCATAGTTTAGCCTATTGTTACACCCACTGTGTTGATCCATCTCATTCAGGGTTTACCTGTTTTTTGATGATGCTCGACCAAGTATTTTGTCCTTTTCTAGGGACTAATTTCTCCTGATACCATGTTCAAAGTATATGAAATGGAGTTTTACCATCCTCACTTCTAAAATACATTCTGGCTGTACTTCTTCCGGGATAGTCCTCTTTGTTCTGCTGGGCATTCATGGTATATTCAATATTATTTGCAACATCATATTTTAAAGGCATCATATTTTCTTCAGTCTTCCTTATTTATGGTCCATCTTTCACATGCATATGTCAAACATTACCATCAAGTCTATTCTTATTCATAGTGACCATATAGGGTTTCCAAGGCTGTAAATCTTTACAGGGTCAAATAGCTTCTTCTTTATTCTGTGGAGCAGCAAGTGGGTTGAACCACCAACCTTGATGTTAGTCATTCAAACCATACCAGACACTGAAATTAAGACTCCTTTCACATGCATCTAAGGTGATTAAAAATAGCAAGGCTAAAAGCAGGCATAATTTGCTAATCCCCAGAGTAAAACATTTGCTCTTTCACATTTTAAAGAGGTCTTTTACAACAGATTTTTCCATTGAAATACGTTGATTTATTGACTGCTGCTTCTGTGAGTATTGATTGTGAGTCCAAGTAAAATAGAGTTTAGCTACATTTCTCTATTTGTAATGATGTTGTGGGTTTATATTTGTCAAGTTGAGAAGACATTTGTATTCTTAGTGTTGAAGACTAATTTATACAGAAGGTGTACTCTATGAGCTTTATCAGTAAGTACTTCAAGGCCTATTGACTTTCAGCCAGCAAGATTGGGTCATCTGCATAACACAGGTTGTTAATGATTCTTCCTCCAATCCAGATGCCTCAACTTCTTCATACAGAGCAGCTTCTCAGATTATTTGAATAAGTATAGTGTGATATATAGGTAGGTTTATAGTGCCAACCTGGCCAATAAGAACATGTGGGATTAATAAGTTTGCAGTTTGATTAGTGGGCAAAGAGATAAATGGCTCAGCAAGCCACACCTATCTCTCAGTTGCTCTCTGGTGATCAGACCAGTGTGTGGCTGCCTTACCTAGTTCTGCAGTTTGCTGCCTGACTGTACTGCCATATTTACTGTTGCATGGAAGTGAGTTAAACTGAGTCCTCTGTACTGCTATGTGGACTAATTAGCTGTTATAGTCCTTCGTGTTCTATCTATCTATCAAATCATAAATGTCCTGGTTTTGTTTCTCTAGAGAACCCTGTCTAACACATACGGTGAAAGGATATAACCACAACACACACTCTCCTGATTTTAAACCACGCAGTAGCCCCTTGTTCTATTCGAACCACTTCCAGTTGGTTTATGTACAGGTACCACAGGAGCACAATTAAATGTACGGGAATTCCCATTGTTCCCATATGTATTCATATGCTACCCAAAGTTTGTTATGATACACAGTAAAATCCTCTGCATAGTCAATAGTACATAAGTAAGCATTTTCCTTGTATCCTCTGTTTTCAGCCAAGGTTCATCTGAAATCAGCATTGACCTTGTCTCATGCCCTCTTTTAATACAGCCTGGATTTCTGGCAGCTTCCTGTTGACATATTCCTGTAACTACTTTTAAAGTTATCTTCAATAAAATTGTACTTGCATGTCATATTAATGTTATTTTACATTAATTTGCAGATTTTGTTGCATCATATTTCTTTAGAATGGACACAAATATTAATCACTTCCAGTTGGTTGGCCAGATAGCTATCTTCCAAATTTATTGACATGGACTATCACTGCATGAGCATGTTGAAATATTTCCATTCCTATCCCTTCCTTGCTTTTCACTAATGCTTACAGTGCAGCTTCAACTTCCTCTTGGCCTTTTGAACTAGTAGAACCTCAACTAATTCTTGGGTACAGAGACTCTGTATACTCCTTCCATATTCTTTGGATTCTCCCTGCATCATTCAATAGTTTGAAAAATAATCCTTGAACATTTTAATCCAAGGCTTGGATTTTTTTCTTCTGTTCTTTCAATTCATGATATGTTGACTTTACTCATTCCTTTTGCTTTCCTAATTCCAGGTCTTTACACGTTACAATATAATTCTTTACTTTATCTTCTCAAGCTGGCCTTTCAAATTTTTCTGTTCAACTCTTTTATTTCATCATTTCTTCCATTTGTTTTAGCTGCTTTAGGTTCAAGAGCAAGTTTCACAGTCTCCTCTGATATCCACTGTAGTATTTTCTTTCTTTCTTGTATTATTAATGATCTTTTTGAGGAGCCCCCAATAAAATGATTTATGATAAATAAATAATTAACCCCAGATGACATGACAAAAAAAAAAAGATTGATGACCTTGATGCTATTTCACAAGTCTTCTGGTAGCTGATCAATAATGTTCAATATGTCCGAACCATTCTTGAGATAGGCTCTAAATTCAGGTGAGATATTGTGATAGTAAGGTTTGCTGTCAATTTAGCTTGACCAGTATCTTCAGAAGGTGCAGGTCACAGTCTCCTTGGGGGTGTGACCTATTTCATAGCTATAAGTAGACTGTGGAGAATGGGCTCACTCTTTTTCTTCCTGATGAAAAGACCCTGGACCCTACATCTGGCTTCTTGGGATGGCAATCTCCATGAGACCTGCTGACCCTAAGAGCTGTCTGTGGCCTGCCAACTGCCTGTTGACTTTGGATTCTCCCAACTCTGCCTCCACGAACCTGTGGCTTTCCTGTTTCTTGGACTCTTCCTCCAACAGCGTCATGAGTCTGGAAGGGCCTCTAGTTTGCATCTGATTTATGGGCTGGAGTTGGACTGGGGTTTCTTGTTGTGTGGACTTCTTAATGTAAAATTCTTTATTGATATAAATTTCCTTCTTCTACATGTATCAGTATCACTGGTTTGTTTCTCTAGAAACCCCAGCCGACCACAGATATAATATAGGCTGTATTTGGGCTCTTTTGCGTTCTTATTTTAATTTTCTTCAGGTTTGACTTGAACTTGCATATTAGTAATTGATAGTCTGTTACATAGTTGGCCCCTGGTCTTATTTTGTCTCAATGATATTGAGCTTCTCTATCATGTCTTCCCACAGATTTCATCAATTCCATTCCTGTGTATTCCACATGTATATATGCCGCTCCTGTTGTTGAATAAAGGTGTTTGCAATGAGGAAGTTATTGCTCTTGCACAATTCTTTCATGCAGTCTTTAGCTTATTTTCGATCCCCAAAGCCATAGTTTCTAATTACTCTTCCTTCCTTTTTGTTTCCATGTGTGCATTCCAATTGTCAGCAATTATTAATGCATTTTCAGTACATGTGTGATCAATTTCAGACTAAAGAAGTTGGTACAATTCTTCATTGGCTTTAGTGGCTTGTGAGAAAATTTGAATAATGGTTCTATTAACCGGCCTTCCTTGTGTATGAAGATAGATATTTTTCTGTCACAGGCAGCATTGCACTTCAAGATAGATCTAGAAATGCTCTTTTTGAGGATGAAAGAGGCATTCTTTGAATTTGTCATTGTCAGCGTAGTCATTCTTATCATTTTAAGATTCAAAGGGACTATTTCAACTCACCAATGCCTAGGATATTGATCTTTATAGGTCAGATTCCGTTTTTTATGATTTCCAATTTTCCTAGATTCTTATTTTGCACGTTTGATGTTCTGATTATTAATGAATGGTTGCAATGATTTTTCTCATTTTGAATTATAACCCATCAGCAAATGAAGATGACAGAAAGCTTTAGTACACTTTGTTGCTAGATGCCTTCAAGTCGGTTCTGTCTCATAATAATGCCTACACAACAGAATGAAACATTGCCTGGTTCTGCCCCATACTCAAAAATTTTGTTATGTTTGAGCCCATTGTTGTAGGAATTGTCTCGATCCATGTAATCGGGTGTCTTCCTCTTTTGGCAACCCCTCCACTGTAATGTGTATGATGTCCTCCAGGTACTGGTCTGTCCTGATAACATCTGCAAAGTACATGAGATGAAGTCTCGCCATCCTTTCTGCCAAGGAACATTTAGCTGCACTTCTTCTCAGACAGATTTGTTTGTTCTTCTCTCCACCCATGGTACTTTCAGTATTTTTTGTCAGTACCTTAATTCAAATGCACCATTTCTCCTTCAGTCGTTCTCATTCAATGTTCAAATTTCACATGCATAAGATGTGGCGGGAAATACCATGCCTTGGGCCAGGCGCAACTTAATCCTAAGTGAAATTCTTCATCTTCAGTACTTTAAAGTGGTTATGTGCAGTAGATTTGCCTAATGCAATATGTTATTTGGTTTCTTGATTATTGTTTCCATGAGCATTAGTTGTGAATCTAAGCAAGACGAAATCCTTGATAACTTCAATATTTTCTCTATTTATTATGATGTTATCTACAGCTCCTGTTGTGAGGTTTTGAGTTATCATTAAGGCGGACTCTACTTTGAGGAAGCTCTCTTTCTCGGTGATATTTTGATTGTTTTGCAATCTGAGGGGCTCATTTTCTGGCATTATATCAGACAATATTTTACTGCTATGCAGAAAGTTTTCAATGGTGAATCCCTCAGAAGTGGACTGATTGTTTTGTCGTCCTGTCAGTTCTTAGTCTGGAAGCTGTGTTGAAATCTGTTCACCGTGGGTGATCCTGCCTGGTATTTGAAGTACTAGTGGACTAACTCCCAGCATCACAGCAAAGCACAAGCTGCCACAGTTCAGCAAATTGACAGATGGGGCAGGGGAGGGGAGTTGTCATTGTTAGACACTGTTAATTTGGCTCTAACTCATAGCACCCACAGCCTGTTTCCTCACAGTTTATGTTGGAGACCATTTTTGCAGCCAGTGTGCCAATTCATCCCATTGTGGACCTTCTTCTTTTTTGCACCACTCCACTTTACCAAGTATGATATCCTTCTCTAGGGACTATGCTCAGCTGTTAACATGTCCAAAGTATGTTATATGAAGTCTTGCCATTCTCACGTCTAGGAAGCATTCTGGCTCTACTTCCGCCAAGAAAGATTTGTTCCTTCTTCTGAAAGTCCATGGAATATTCAATATTCTTCACCAGCATCATAATTCAAAGACATCAACTTTTATTTTATCTTTCATAATTATTGTCCATTTTCCAGTACACATGAGGTGATTGAAAATGCCATAGTATGATAGTTATATAATTTTATGTCAGTTTGAAGATATGTAAAAGTGTAAGGTTGGTATCCAATCTGTCAATCACACCATAGCCTGATGGTGCCTCTTTGTGGCCATGGCCTCTCATAAGGAGGGCCCTGGGAACCTCCCCTTCTTTTTGCATTCACCTGACTGCTTCCTGCCCACGTTGAGAGCTGCCAGAGTCTTGCCATGCTTCCATCGACCTTGGGTCCACACGACATTGCAATCACTGGCCTTTGACATCCCTGCATTCTGCATCATTGCATGTAACTGCGTAAGTTGGAAAGGAACTTATGGGCTAGTGTTGGACTTATGGACTTGAGTTGGACTGGCCTGGGATATTTCCTTGAAATAGAAATACTATAATGACTTCTTGATAGAAAACTATTTATTGCACATATATGAGTGGCACTTGATTTGTGCCTCTAGTCAGCCTGGCTTACATCCAGTTCACTGCCATCAAGTTGATTCCAACCCTTAGCAACTCTATAGGACAGGGGAGAGATATCCCTGTGGGTTTCCAGTACTGGAACTTTGTATGGGAGCAGAACTGTTGATCTTGTGTTGAGCAACCCAACTGGGTTGGTTCTGATGCATTATGTTTGTAACCACTATACCACTAGGGCTCAGCTGTGCCTTATTCCTCAAAGTGACATCTTTTAACACTGGAAATTGGTCTTCAGCAAGATCTACCAGTGTACTCGGTCATATGACTTATTTTCTTTTTACACTGTTTTGATTGTGATGTAAGGGAAAATCTACAGAGTAAATTGATTTTCCTTACAATTCATGCAATGTTTTATGATATTGATTGCAATACCTACAATGCAATACTACTTTTCCTATTCCCTCCCTTTGTTTGCCGTTTCCATTGGTCTTTCGTTCCCATGCCTTCCTGCCTTCTGAGTAACTCCCTGACAAATGCTGGGCTCTGAATTGTACATCGTTGACAGTATAGGTCTCCTATTTGAGCCATGGAGGTGAGGTCAGGTGTCAAATGGGAATTCCACTAGTGCCTATCATATCCTAAGGTTAGTCTTCTTATTTTGAGTTGTACATTTTCCCCAGTTTATCCAGGGCCTACTACTGTGAGCACTTTCAGAGCAATCTGCAGTGAGAACCCTATGCTATCTTGGTCTTCTGGACTCAGCGCTGTGGAGCCTGGGCTTCATGTGGTCAGTGAATCCCTTTCATCTTCTTTTGATGCTATCTGTGTAATTCTGTATTTTGAATTTCTCTTCAATTTTTTCAGCTAGTGAAATGCACATGCTTTTCATTTTTGCTGTCCTAATTTCGAGTCTTTGCACCTTTTAATAAAATTCTTTATTCCATCTTTTTGAATTCCCCTTTGAAATTTTATGTTCAGCTTCTTTATTCAGCGTCTTTACTTCATCAATTATTTCTATATTTCTCTCTCTCTCTTTTTCGTACTTCATCATTTATTTCATTGGCTTCAGCTACTCCACATTCAAGGTGACATCCATTTTGTCTTTTCTTTAGTTTCTATCTTTTTAATTATCTTTGAATTTCTTTATTTATGATGTTCTTGATATTATTACAGAACTTGTATCATCTCAGGTGATTTGTGTTCAATGTGTCAACTTTCTTCTTGAAGTATCCTCCAATTTAGATGAGAAATACTCAAATTCATACTTTGACTCTTGGGGACTTGTTTTAATTTTATTTGAATTCGAGTTGAATTTGCCATTGATGGTTTGTTCCACAGTTGGTCTCCAGTCTCGTGACTGATGATATTAAACTTCTTTATACCGTAAATACTTGAGTATAATCCGAGTTTTTTCAGCACATTTTTTATGCTGAAAAAGCACCCCAGCTTTGGGGGGTAAAATTAGTTGCCTTGGGTTATACTCAAGTATATATAGTAGTTTATTTCAACAGATGTAGTTGATTTAATTCCTGTGTATTTCTATCCAATATACATGATCCATGTCTATGGTTACTGTTTACATCACTGAAAAATAAACGTTCAATCAACAAGCCATCCTTATTGGAAAATTCTATCATGAGATCTCCCATGTGGCTTCCATCCCCATGGCCATATTTTCTACCTAGTGATCCTCCTCCTTAGTTTCCAATTTTTGCATTCATGTCATCAGTAATCTTGATTGCATGTTTCTATCAATTTCAGACTGAAAAGGTTGGTAAAAATCCTCAATGGCTTTATTGTTAGCATTAGTGGTTGGTGTGTAAATTTGAATAATAACTTTATTAATTATTCATCCTTGTAGGTGTAATATATCCTACACCTAACAATGGTGAACATTGGAATCGATGTTGAAACATTCTCTTTTTTTAACATGAAAGTCATCCATTCCTTTCAAATTTGTTACCCTGGTATGTAAACCATATTATGACATTCAAAATGGCCAATACCAATCTATTTCAGTTCAATAACACCTAGAGTGTTTGATCTTTATGTGTTCCATTTTTTCATGGCTTCCAATTTTTCTAGATCCATATTTCATGCATCCCATCTTCTTGTTAGTGGTTATTGCAGTACTGCTGTTTTTTCTCATTTTGAATCATTGCCACATCAACAAATATAGGTCCTGAAAACTTTATATCACTAAGGTCAACTCTACTTTGAGGAGACAGCTCTTCCCCAATTATATTTTGAGTGTCTTCCACCTGGAGGGGTTCATCATCCTGCACTATATGAAACAATATTCCACTGCTATTAATGTGCTCCACAAACACCACTATTTTTTTCAGATGTAGATTGGCAGGTTATTCTTTCTAGTCTATTTAGCTTGTAAGCTTTTCTGAAAATTTTCCACCACGGGTAACTATGCTTGTGTTTGAAATACCAGTGGTATATCTCACAGGATCATGACTTTCACGTTATGATAGTGCAAGAACCTGATATGTCTGACAACTTGGCATGCTAGCCTAATTCCGAATGGCCAGCACATCTCTCTTCTTGCTTTCTCTAGTTTCTGTAGACCAGTGTATCTGAGCATGCATGGCTTAGGAGGTTGTGGTGTTAATTCTTGCTTCCTGGAGTAACCTTTAACCAATGACCCATAGGAGTTGTTGGACAAATAGCCACACTCCATCACATTCTGGGCAGAATAACTAGTGGATTTTCTACAGTGTCTCCAGTAAGATTAACCTCCAGTTGCTCACAATTTTAAATTGTTTAATAATGTACTTTTCTTTTTTTTTCCTTTTTTTAAAATTTATTTTAACAATGTATTGGGGCTCATACAATTCTTTTCACAGTTCATACATATACATACATCAATTGTATAAAGCACATCTGTACAGTCTTTGCCCTAATCATTTTTTTCTCTTTTCTTCTTTTACATTTTATTAGGGACTCATACAACTCTTACCACAATCCATACATATACATACATCAATTGTATAAAGCACATCCATACATTCCCTGCCTCAATCATTCTCAAGGCATTTGCTCTCCACTTAAGCCCCTTGCATCTGGTCCTCTTTTTTTCCCCCCTCCCTCCCCATTCCCCCCTCCCTCATATGCCCTTGGTAATTTATACATCGTTATTTTGTCATATCTTGCCCTATCCGGAGTCTCCCTTCCCCGGTTCTCTGCTGTCCCTCTCCCAGGGAAGAGGTCACATGTGGATCCTTGTAATCAGTTCCCCCTTTCCAAGCCTCTCACCCTCCACTCTCCCAGCATCGTCCCTCACACCCTTGGTCCTGAAGGTATCATCCACCCTGGATTCCCTGTACCTCCAACCCTCATATGCACCAGTGTACAGCCTCTGTCCTATCCAGCCCTGCAAGGTAGAATTCAGATCATGGTAGTTGGGGGGAGGAATCATCCAGGATCTGAGGGAAAGCTGTGTTCTTCATCGATACTACCTCACACCCTAATTAACCCATCTCCTCTCCTAAACCCCTATATGGGGGGATCTCCATTGGTCGACACTTGGGCCTTGGGTCTCCACTCTGCACTTCCTCCTTCATTTAATATGATATATATGTACATGTATACACATACATATATACATATACACACATATACACATACATACACACACTTATATCTTTTTTTTTTGCATGATGCCTTATACCTGGTCCCTTGTGCACCTCGTGATCGCACTGGCCGGTGTGCTTCTTCCATGTGGGCTTATTTGCTTCTGAGCTAGATGGCCGCTTGTTCACCTTCAAGCCTTTAAGACCCCAGACACTATCTCTTTTGATAGCCGGGCACCATCAGCTTTCTTCACCACATTTGCTTATGCACCCATTTGTCTTCAGCGATCCTATCATGGAGGTGTGCAGTCAATGATATGATATTTTGTTCTTTGATGCCTGGTAACTGATCCCTTTAGGACCACTCAATCACACAGGCTGGTGTGTTCTTCCATGTGGACTTTGTTGCTTCTGAGCTAGATGGCCGCTTGTTTATCTTCAAGCCTTTAAGACTCTAGTCACTATCTCTTTTGATACCGGGCACCATCAGTTTTCTTCACCACATTTACTTGTTCACCCACTTTGGCGCCAGCCGTTGTGTCGGGAGAGTGAGCATCATAGAGTTCCAATTTAATAAAAGAAGGTATTCATGCATTGAGGGAGTGTTTGAGTAGAGGCCCAAGGTCCTTCCGCCACCTTAATACTTGACCTATAAATATAGACACATAGATCTATTTCCCCATCCTCCTATATATATTTGCATGTACATGTCTTTGTCTAGACCTCCATGAATGCCCTTTGACTCCTAGCTCTTTCCTCCATCTCCCTTGACTTTCCTCCTGCCCTACTACCATGCTTCATCGCCACCTGGGCTAGAGTATACCTCTTCTCTAAGCAACCTTACCCTTGATCATTTCCCACCAGGCCTGTCACTCCCCCTTCTCTACCATTTGGGGTCCCATGTTTTTCCCTTGTCCCTGGGTTTGTTAACACCACTTCCTTACCCCCCTACCCCCAAACCCCAAGTCCCCCCGGAACTGTCGGTCCCGTTGTTTTTCCTCCAGATAGTTCATCCAGCCTGTCCTATTCAGACAGACCTGTGGAGTCACTAACATGCACGAAAACTAGACAGAGGAAAACAAAGCAACAGTATACAACCAGACAACAAAACAACAAAAACAAACCACTGACAAAGAACAGAACAAAACAGTTCACAAGAGAGAAGCTTGTAGTTAGTTCAGGGATCGTTTGGTGGCCCTTAGGAGCGTTTTCCAGTCCAGTCTGTTGGGGCACTACACCCTGGCCCCAAAGTCCACTTTCAGCATTCCCTGGGGACCTTGCCACTCCATTCCCTTGCTGTTCCGCTGCACTCCCCCAGTGATTTGCCTCGGTGTGGTGGGATCAGGTCAGGTGCAATTCCCACACTGTGTCTCCGGTGCTGTCCCCTGTATCGCCCTTAGTCACTGAGGGGCATCATGTCTCATAGTGGGGCAGCCATGTTGTTCACTCTGTGGACTGGCTGCTCTACTCAGGAACATCATTATCACAGCCTGGTGGGCCAGGCTGTGCTCCACTCTCTCCTCCTGCCCCTTCATCTGCTCCCGAGTGCTCTGATCAAATATGTCCATCTCCCAGAGCTGCAGAGTCAATGTCGTCCTTTGGAACAAATTCTTTTTGGGGGAGGGGCAGGAATCCACTTAATTTATGGTGCTGGGGCCAGCCTCCCAGACCTCTCCACCGGTTCCCTCCTCCACGCCGGGATATTGCATTCACACCTTGCGACACTGGGTTGAAGTCTGGTCCCAGTTTCCCTGTGGAGATATAAACAATACCCTCCCCTTGGGTGGATTAATGCCCCATGACCCCACTACCCTTTTCTTTCTTGTATTCATCCTTTTGTTTTCCTTTCCCCACTTCCTCCACCATTGTCTACCATGTACATCCCTGGTTTTGGTCTGGTCTCTTCCATACCACACCGTCGTCACCCCTAAAATGTTTGTATACAGTAGCTTTTTTCCCTATGCCACTTTTGCTTTTCTTTCCCTTTTCTATTTCCCATTTCCTTATTGATATCTCCCCCCAAAAATGGCTTAATTAAAACCTTTGTCTCTGGATCTAATCCTATAGGGAACTCAAACTCAATCACACAAGACATTTGTCAAATCATGGACTTAGTGGTTATATCTATTATATGTGTAGGTCATGGAAGAGGAGAATTCATACCATCACTTTGAATAGTCATTCGGAGTGCCAACTGGGTCCCCAGCATAGATCCTGGACATCAAAACTCACTGTTTCCTGTATCATAACACTTCCTTTTAGACTTCTGTCATTCAAAAAACTCAACAAATAGCTTGCTGTCTCACTTCAAATTTTGTAGTGTGCAAATATGGCTATGTTTTCATTGTGTGTTTAGCCCTGGACAAATCAGCTTTGACCAGGAAGGTGAAGTCATGTGGAAAAACAAACCAAAAACACTAGCAGCTGTGTGTTGTGGAAGAAAATCCTGTGGATGAAGTGCAATTTTTAGGGAACAGAGACCAGCAAGATAAACCAATAAGTGTTCACTGTTCTGATGTTAAGGAGAACCCTGGTGAGGCAGTAATTAAGCACTTCAGGGCTAATCAATCAGCAGTTCAAACCCACCATCTTCCCCAAGGAAGAGTTACGATGTGGCACTCTGACCCCCTTAAGATTTACATTTATTACCACTACCAACTGATCTGAGAGGGATAGCATTAGGGAATGCTGGATAGCATTCTTAATGAGCTCTAATGGCAGAGTGGACTCCTCATTGAGCTCCTAACCACAAAGTAAGTGGTTCTAACCTATCAGTTGGTCCATGTGAGAAATATGAGTTTGTCTGCTC